>NW_007727069.1:206050-236420 GCF_000696425.1 Galeopterus variegatus | reverse complement strand
TCCGAACCCGGGGCCTTGGTGTTATCAGCACCGCACTCTCCCGAGTGAGCCACGGGCCGGCCCCCCCCCCCCCCTTTTTTTTTTTTTTTTTTTTTTTTTTTAAAAAGATGACCGGTAAGGGGATCTTAACCCTTGACTTGGTGTTGTCAGCACCACGCTCTCTGAAGTGAGCTAACCGGCCATCCCTGTATAGGAATCCAAACCCGTGGCCTTGGTGTTATCAGCACCACACTCTCCCAAGTGAGCTATGAGCCGGCCTTCAACATAAATAGTTTTTGATTCCACTTATGTAAAATGTCCAGAAAAAATGAGTCTGCGGAAACAAGACTAGTGGTTGCATAGGGCTGCAGGTGACTCTGGTCATGAGAGATCTTTTTGGGGTGACAAAAATGTTTTTTTTTTTTTTAAAGATGACCGGTAAGGGGATCTTAACCCTTGACTTGGTGTTGTCAGCACCACGCTCTCTCAAGTGAGCTAACCTGCCATCCCTATATAAGGATCCGAACCCGTGGCCTTGGTGTTATCAGCACCGCACTCTCCCGAGTGAACCATGGGCCAGCCCTGATTTATTACTTTTTAAGAACTCTTATGCAAACAGCTGAAAACAAGAGAACAGAGGAAGGTCAAGGTAAGAACCCTTTCATCAAACTGCTGCTTGATCAGACATGTTCATAGGAAGAAACTTTGTTTCATACAGGAGCCACTCACTGAGAAGGTATCCAAAAACCAAAGTCACTCTGGTTGGCGATCATATGAATGCCTTAGAACAATGGCTTTTTTATAGTAACCCTCTGCAATGAGTACATTTTATATTGCATCCCAATATACTCAATTTATTTAGCATAAATTCATTAAACAATATTTACCGCCTACTACATGCAATACACTGATTTTCTATTATTCATTTAATAAATGCTTGTGACCATCTAAATTGACTTCATGACCCACTGGATTATTGAAAGAGCTTCCTACCTTGTCTCTTTCCTTCCACTCTTGGTCCATGCTTCAATTTATCCTAAACAAAGCAGTCAGAAGGATACTGAACCATGAATCTGAGCACATCATTCCTTTGCTGAAAACCTTCCAGTTGCTCTCCATTAAAAACCCAATTCCTTACAATGCCAACACGGCCCTAGACAATCCCTTGTCTCTGACCCCACCTCCCAGCACTCTCTTCTTATCCTATTCTCCTTTAACCACATGGTGCCTCTTTACTGTTCCTAGAACACGCCAGGCATACTTCATCTTGCAGCCTGGAATATTCCTCCCCAGGTATGAGCATGGTTCATTCACTCACCTCTTTATTTAAATAGCCTCCTCAATTAGGCCTTTCCTGACATCCTACGTAGAAATACAACTTCCCCAATGCTCCCTGTCTCCCTTGCCTACTTCATTTTCCTCTACTGCATCAGTCACCTTACATACCATATATTTTTATGTATTTATTTTGCTTTTCATTTGTCTTTTCCCACTAGACTATTTGCTTTTATACCTTTTCCCTATGTATCCCAAGTGTTTGAACAGTGCCAGCCGGACACATAACAGGCATTTAATAAACAGCTTTTGAATGAATGTTCTAATAGCAGTTTGAAAAACTCTTACACAGAACATTAAAAAAAAAAACAGGCTCCATCAAGGTTCATATGGCTCCTCACATTTGTCTGCCCAAGAAACCTAATCTTGAGAGGCATGCAGCAGATCAGCATAAATCCAGAAAAACAGCAGGAGGCTTGGAGATCATATGAGCCAACATCTTCATTCATAGGTGCAGAACCTTGGCCCAGAAAGTAATCTGTCAATGACTGACTATTCAGGTCTCCTTCTCCTCACGTGACACCATCACACATACTTCAAATGAGCTAAATTTATCCATCTACTAATCATGAAAGCAGCCAACATGACATGGAGAAGGAATTTAACAAGTAAACAGGTAAGTTAACTATATTTTGTACTTTAAAAGCAAGTATCTGATATTTGCAGAAAAGAAGTTCAAAAGGAAAATGAATAATTAAGTTTTAAGAAGCCAATCACAAGTTTAAAAATAAATAGAAAATAGATTCATCTATCAGGTTTCAGAAAGGGACCAATGAATTTTGCAGGTATTGAATACATGCCCTACCTAACTGCATTTAAAAATATATAGTGATTAGGGTCGGCCCGTGGCTCACTTGGGAGAGTGTGGTGCTGATAACACCAAGGCCACGGGCTCAAATCCCTATATAGGGATGGCCAGTTAGCTCACTTGGAGAGCATGGTGCTGACACCACCAAATCAAGGGTTAAGATCCCCTTACTGATCATCTTTAAAAAAAAAAAAATTTTTTTTTTCATAGAACTCTGAAAATTCCAGTGTTTCTCACCATCCTTCTCGATGAGGGCAAATAATACCCCTCCCTTTGATAGGATTCTAGATGCTAAACAGGCCTCCCTTGGTTAGAACTGGACACAGTCGGGCCGGCCCGGTGGCGCACTGGATAGTGCGCCGCTTGGGAAGCACGGCGGCGCTCCCGCCCGAGGGTTCGGATCCCACATGCGGACCGGTTCCCGCTCACTGGCTGAGCGAGGAGCGGGAGCGGCACCGAGGGTTGCGATCCCGTTGCCGGTCCCCGGTCCGGTACGGGGGCGACACTGAGGGTTGCGATCCGTTGCCGGACACGGAAAAAGACAAAAGACAAAAAAAAAAAAAGAACTGGACACAGTCACCAGGTTAGGTCTAAAACTACATTCAGTTTCATTTCTTTCTACAAATCCACCATCCCACTTCCAAAGTATACATAAATAAATGGAAAAGTTGGGCCGGCCCCGTGGCTCACTCGGGAGAATACGGTGCTGGTAGCAATGAGGCCGCGGGTTTGGATCCTATATAGGGATGGCTGGTGCACTCGATGGCTGAGCGTGGTGTGGACAACCCCATGCTGAGGGTTGCAATCCCCTTATCAATAAGAAAAAATTAAAAAATAAAAAATATAAATAAATAAATGGAAAAGTTATATTATCAGAATAGAAAACAGATTCAAAACACAAAATATTCTATGTAAAATCCAGAAACATTAGCAATGTTCTTGGAAAGACTCCCATACATGGGCAAATTCATGGGTAAATGAAGTCAAGATTATTACTGAGAGTGTAGTTAGAAGTCCCTATCTAAAATATGTGACTCACAATAGATAAAATATAAGTGGTCAAACCTGTGATCACAAAATAAAAAGTTCAACCTATGAAGAATTCACTGAAGGAATTATACCAAGATAGATACCCTTGAAGAATTAGGTTTTTTAATGACGAATATGTCAATAATTCTGATTTGATCATCACATATTGTACACAAATACTGATAGTCAACTCTGTACCACACAAATATGTCTAATCAATTATGTTTCAATAATAAAAAAGAAACCCTTGAAGAAGCAACAAGTTCTTTCTAAATTTGATTTCCAAAATGTTTTCATGTATATTGTACATCACTTAATCCTTACAATAATCCTATAGGGCTGGCCAGTTAGCTCAGTTGGATAGAGCGCTGCCTTGTAACACCAAGGTCAAGGGTTCAGATCCTAGTGCCAGCCAGCTGCCAAAAAATAATAATCCTATAATATAGACAGTGGAGAGAGAACATCATCCTCATTTCACACTGGAGAACGAAGTCCCATATGACTATATGACTTGGCTCCAACTACACAATCAAGCAGCAGAAATAGGACAAGCAATTTTTTTCTGCTTCTTGGTTCAACAAGATTTCACTGAATATACTGCAGAGATGTATTATTCCACACAGCAAAGAGAACAACATCAGATTGCAATGCTTTAGGGCAAAAAGGATTCATCTAAGTCATTCACTTCACACCTCCCCCTGTAATTCAATAACCCATTTATTCATGCATACATTAGTTTAAGTATGTACTTAATACCTGTTAACTACCCTAGGCACTGCACCAGGCACATGGATTTGAAGATAAAATAAGATGAATAAGACACCTTCAACAAGTAACAAGGGAAAAGAAACCCAATAATTTCATTCTACCACATGAACAGTGCTGTAATAAGGGGAGGATGTGCTATTAGAGGACATAGGAAGGAGAACTACATTCCACTGGGGAATGGTCACAAAACACTTCTTGGAAGAATAACCTCAGCTGATTCTTAACAGAGAGTCAAAGAGTTGACTCAAATTTTTAATTGGGAAAAGAAACGAGAAATCTGGATAATTAATATGGATACATTCTCAACACATACTAATTAGCAAAAAAAGTCAAGTTGTAGATTGATTATATAGTAGTATATCATTTGTGTGAAAATAACATGTGTATATAGAAACACCACCATATAATTTCTATGGGCATGTAAAAGCATATAAAAGCCAAGAAAAAGTTCTGGAAGCATATATTATAAATTCATAACACTGATTACCTCCAGGGAAAGGAGTAAAGGACCAGGACTGAAAGAAGTAGTCAGAGGGAACTTTAGCTTTACTGACAGTTTTAAAGAAGAATGTTATTATATGTTACTTTAACTTTTTATTTTGAAATAGTTACTGATTCAGAGGAAGATGCAAGAAATGTACAAGAAGGTCCTGTGTGCACCTTTCACCCAGCCTCTCCCAATGTTACCAACTTGCATAAGTACAGTATAGCACAATATCAAAACCAGGAAATTTACACTGGTGCAATCTACAAAACTTATTCAGATTTTATCAGTTATACATGCACTGGTGTGCCTGTGTGTATACATATCTTTGCAACATGTATAACTTCAGGTAACCACCACCACAATTAAGATACTTATCTCTGGGCCGTCCCGGTGGCGCACTGCTACAGTGCGCCGCTTGGGAGCGCCGCGGCGGCGCTCCCACCGAGGGTTCGGATCCCACATACAGACCGGTTCCCGCTCACTGGCTGAGCAAGGCGCGGGGGCAACACCGAGGGTTGCGATCCCGTTGCCGGTCCCGGTCCGGTACGGGCGCGACACTGAGGGTTGCAATCTGTTGCCGGACACGAAAAAAGACAAAAAGGAAAAAAAAAAAAAAGATACTTATCTGTGCCTTGCAACACCAAGGTGAAAGGTTTGGATCCTCACAAACAACAACAAAAAAAGATATTTATCTGTACCATCACCACAAGACTCCCTCATGCTACCTTCCCCTCTACCCTTATCACTAATTCCTGGCAACCACTAATATGTTCTCATCTCTACAATTACATTATTTCATGAATGTTACATAAATGGAATGCTGCAGCATGTATTCTTTTGAGATTAGCTTTTTTCTGTCAGCAAAATTCCCTTAAAGTTCATAGAAGTTGTCACATGTATCGATAGTTCATTCCTTTTTATTGCTGAGTAGTATTCTACGGTATGAATGTACCACAGTTTAACTATTCACCCACTAAAGGATATATGGGTAGTTTCCAGCTTTTGGCCATTATGAAGAAAGCAGCTATGAACATTCATGTACAAATTTTCATCTCTCTTAGATAAATGCCTAACAGTGCAATTGCTGGGTCATACGGTAAATTCATCTTTAATTTATAAAAGAACTACCACAGAGTAGCTGTACCATTATACATTCCCACCTGCAATGAGCGATCCAGTTTCTGCACATCTTCACCAGCATTACTTATATTTTAAAAAACCTAAGTCTATATCAGTATTTTAAAACAAAAGAAACAATAACTAGACATTTTTTTTTCCTTTTTGTCTTTTTTTAAAACAAAAGAAACAATAACTAGACATTTTTTTTTCCTTTTTGTCTTTTTTTAAAACAAAAGAAACAATAACTAGACATTTTTTTTTCCTTTTTGTCTTTTTTTAAAACAAAAGAAACAATAACGAGCGCCGCCGCACTCCCAAGCGGCGCACTGTAGCAGTGCGCCACCGGGCCGGCCCAATAATTAGACATTTTTAGCTTCCTTATGGATGTACATAATACTACCTCTGAAATATTTTCGTACCCATTAAAAAAAAAATCAAGGGCCGGCCCGGTGGCGCACTGGATAAGTGCGCCGCTTGGGAAGTGCGGCGGCGCTCCCGCCCGAGGGTTCGGATCCCACATACAGACCGGTTCCCGCTCACTGGCTGAGCGAGGCGCGGGGGCAACGCCGAGGGTTGCAATCCCGTTGCCGGTCCCCGGTCCGGTATGGGGGCAACACTGAGGGTTGCGATCCGTTGCCGGACACGGAAAAAGACAAAAAAGACAAAAAAAAAAAAATCAAACCTGAATTTTTTCCAGCCCCTAGACACATAATACCAATTTATGGGAAAAAACAGAGTCAGAAGAACATGCTAAATGACAGAAAAAGAATACAAACAGCATAAGCTAGAATGTAAGAAATTTCATAAGACAATCAAGTTTCTTCAACAAATACACTGCAAGGGAAAAAAGTGAGAGACAGGAGTACCTATAGACTAAAAGAGACTTAGAGGCCCTATCAACCAATGCTTTGTATGAACCTTATCTGAATCCTGATTCATAAAAACCAATTGTAATAACTAAATATGCAATGACATTAAGAAATTTTTGTTAATTTTGGGGGCGGGATAATAATATTGTAGTAAAAGTTTTAAAAATAATTATCTTTGTATGGAAAGCAGTTTGGTATTTCCTTAAAAAGTTTAACATAGGATTACCATATGACCCAGCAACCCACCCCTAGGTGTATATACTCAAAAGAACTAAAAACAGGGATTCAAACAAATACCTGTTCACAAAAGTTAATAGCAGCATTACTCACAACAGCCAAAAGACTGGACAACCTGAATCCGTCAATGGATGAATGGATAAACAAAATGTGTATATACATACAATGGAATGTTATCCGGCCAGAAAAAGGAATGAAGTACTGATACATGCTACAAAGTTGATGAATCTTAAAAACATGCTAAGTGAAAGAAGCCAGATAAAAGGGCACAGGGTGTATGAAACATCCGGAATAGGTAAATCCATAGAGACAGAAAGCAGATCGATGGTAGCCAGGGGCTGGAGGGAAGAGAGAAGCATTCTGGGGAGTGTAACTGCTTAATGGGTACAGGTTTCATCTGAGGGTGATGAAAAAATTTTTGGAACTAGATAGAAGTGGTGGTTGTACAACATTGTGAATGTACTAAAATGCCACTGAACTGCTCACTTTAAAATCGTTAAGTGAATTCTACCTCAATTAAAAACAATTATCTTTTAGAGATACATATTAAAGTATTTACAGAGGAAATGATATAATGCTATATGGAAATCGATTCAAAATAACTAGGAAGAGGGATTACAGATGAGGAATAAATGAAACGAATTTGTCCTTGGGTTGACAATTACTGAAGATAAGTAATAGATACAGTGGAGTTCTTTTTACTTACTATTCTACTTTTACATACATTTGAAAAATTTTTATCACAAAGTTTTTTTTAAAAGAAAAGGTCAACATTTGATTTTAAAATAAGAAAGACTACTTAATTTAGGGTTTTGATATCACCTCCCCCTGAATAACTGGACTTGAAGAGTATTAAAGGAAGGATATGAAACCATACATGATTCTAGAACTCCCATCCACTCACCAGACATTCCCCAGATGCTTTGGTCTGACGCCAAGCCTCTTGTTATAAAAGGCACATTTGTGTTTGGTTAAGAAGGAAGGGACACAGGGAAGCTCTGGCCTAAAGCGCAAAGACCTTGGGTCAGAGTGAACTTGGTGGCAAATTCAACAGGGACCTCTCTGAAAAATCACGGCCATCTTGCACAATAAACAAAGTTGCCAAATCACCTGGGGTATTGTTTTTAAAATGGCAGATTCACAGGTCCCATCCCGGAACAATTCAATCTCTGGTATGAGCTCCAGGAAAGAATGCTTAACAAGCTTACCAGGTGATTCTGATGCCCCTTAAGGTTTGTGAATCACTGGGTTAGGATGCCGGGGGGTCCCCCTCCAGTGAGCAAAACAAATTCTATAGCTCCACCTTGTGGCTTAAAGCTAGAAAGCAACTCCAATGATCCTCAGCTTTGACATTTCGGTTTTCTATAATACCATGTAAATTGCTAGGTCCCCGTGACCCCTAGCCCCACCTCCTCTCTCATGACTAATGAACTTCAGTACCTTTCAAATGCTTATTGGCTATTTAGATTTCTTCTTTGGTGAAACAACTGTTCACTCCTGCTCATTTTAAAAATAGACTTTTTGTCTGTTACTGATTTGTAGTTTTTTATAAATTCTGGGTATGAATGCCTGTTTGGTATATGTATTATGAATATTTTTTCCAGGCTGTGGCTTGTCCTTGGCTCATTTTTCACTTATTTAATGGTTCTTTGAAGAACAGAAGTTCTTAATTTTAATGAAATACAACTTATCAATTTTTTTCTTTCATGTATAGTACTTTTTCGGTCCTGTTGAAGAAATTTAAGAGATTTGTCTACCCTGAAGGTCTTACATTCTGAAAAGAAGAGGCCAAGGTCAGGAGAACCTCATTCTTCACAATTTCAACAAACATCAGAGCATGAGTGTCTTTTTCAGCCTTTGATGTTGAAACCCTGGGCTCTATTTTCGCATAACAGCATGAGCAACCTTCAAGTGCAATATGGCAGAGATTGTCTGGTTTGTTCAGAAGGCAAGGAGTTACATTTAAGTTGGTCTCTATAGAAACAGGATTAGCACACGCCCCAAAGAACAAACATTAACCTAGAGGTCTTCAAAACCTAACAGCAATTTCCTCTGATAGTAGGAGTTCGCACTGATTGCCCATTTTCAGATGTGTCATTTACACAACACATAAAATCACCATCTTATAAGGTAAGTCTTTATAGGAATCCTTGGCTTGACCCAGTTTCACTATTGAGAAAGAACCACTCTCTTCATTATCCTTGTCAAAGCAAGACACTGTTACCTGTCACAGAATAGTTCCTGAAAGAAACTAAAGAGACTAGAAGGAAGAAAGGTGGTGAGTGAACAGACAGTTAAAACAAGCAATGCAAAGAGTGAGACAAGCAGAGTGACAGCAGGAAAAAACTTTCTTTTCCTGAATTCTCTAGACAGAGGATCTCAATTCTGAAAACTATTCAGAAGCCACTGCGACAGTCCAACAAAGGCGTAGCTGGGATGTGTCAACGACAAAGGGGGATGGTTTTGAAAAGACATCAACAGAAATAATCTAAATGAAATAAATGAAACCTTGTCTGAACATGCAATGTATGCTTGTATATGTGAAGTTTTCTCTCTTACCAAGTCACTTGTACTCAAGTTTCCTCTCTCCCTATGGCCCACCATCACCACTAAAATCCCTAAAGCAACCTTTCTAACTCAAATGTCCATAAGGACAGGCAAATAATGCAAAAGAAGGGTTACACCTGGATTAAGACATCAAGAAGTGGTGGGAGCCTTAACAAATCAAAAAGGTTGAAAGGGGAACCCATGTTCCAGTTCTGGCTAACTGCTACCATATGAGAATAAAGGTCCAATGATATCAGATCTTTTGACTTTTTTAAAAGATGTCAGGGCCGGCCCGGTGGCGCACTGCTACAGTGCGCTGCTTGGGAAGCGCGGCGGCGCTCCCACCGAGGGTTCGGATCCCACATACAGACCAGCCGCTCACTGGCTGAGCGAGGGGCGGGAGCAACACCGAGGGTTGCGATCCCGTAGCCGGTCCCGGTCCGGTACGGGCGTGACACTGAGGGTTGCAATCCGTTGCCGGTCACGAAAAAAGACAAAAAGGAAAAAAAAAAAAAAAAGATGTCAGAAATTGCTATCTTTTTCTTTGTAATTTTCCAGCCTCTACTATATCATGTAGACCAAAATACCTCTGTGGGCTGAATCTGGCCTATGGATGGCTAGTTTACAACCTCTGTTCTAAAGCTTTGCAGAAAAACAAATAGCATATGCAAGTTTCCAGGGTTGGAAAATGCAAGAAACTTGTAAAGCCAGCATGTAGACAGAGACCGAGCCATAAGACAATGAAAAGGAAAAGCTAAACCAACTTTTAGGGACAGAAAATCTAAAGGACTCAGACTTCAGAGTTGGACAGGTCTGTATTGGAAAAATGTGAGAGAAATTCTGAAAAGGTTCTACTGCAAGGAGGCACAGATGAAAGAAAACTTGAATGTGTTGGGACCCTATTTGATTTAGAAAAAATTGGGGAAAAGGAGGATGATATGTATGTATGTATACATACGCACGAAAATAACACACAAGTTATTTCACCTCTCTGTGCCTTGATTTCCTTATTGTTAAAATAAGAATAACAGAACTTACTTCATAGGGTTGTCATAAGGATTGAATAAGGTAATATTTATTTCATTGTCATACCCCAGGCAAGTAATGCTTAGTAAATGTTAGCTATTATTTATTACTATGAGGTACTGAACGGTGAAGTAACTTGCTCAAGATCACATGGCTATTAAGAGGTACTACCTCAGGGTTGGCCGGTTACTCAGTTGGTTAGAGCATGGTGCTGTTAACACCAAGCTCAAGGGTTCGGATCCCCATACTGGCCAGCCACCAAAAAAAAAAAAAAAGAAAAGAAAAGAAAAGAAAGATGTACTGGCCTGGATTTGTACCCAGGAAATATGGCTTCAGATTCCACAATCTAAACCATCAAGCATTTCTGCCTCCCTTTACTTCACTGGTCTAGTTTCTTAATCTGTACAATGAGGAAGTCAGATCAGCTGATAAAAAGTTCTTTCTAGAGCTGACATTTTATTCTGCCAGCCAGCCCTCTAGTCAGCTTATTTCAGTGCAGTGATGGGACAAAAGTAACTCTGCTCAGACACCTACAAGCTTAAGCAGAGAGGTACAGTTTAGGCTTGAGGTAAGCCAGAGAAACCATTCAAGCACTGAATAATCCATCGGTTAAACCAGAATGGAAAAGGTGTTCAGTGTGAGATTCCCCTCATTGCTCCAAAGAGATTATATTTGTTTCCAGGAGGCCAGCAGTTCTTTTGAGGAGGCCCTGAATTCACCCACATGCCCATGCTATTACAAGCTGGAAGTCATTTATAAGCCTGGTAAAGAATAACAATAGGCTCTAAATCTAGAATCTTCAGAATACAGAGCAACTCTTAACCTTTTGGAGTCAAGGGTCTCTATGAGAGCCTGGTGAAAGCTCTCTATTGTCTACAGAAAAAATGCCACGTGTTCTCACTCAGATATTCAAGCACACACAATTTTACCTGCAATTATAAGGGGTTCACAAATCACCTAAAACATCTCTCTAGATTTTAAGTATCCCTGAAATATACCTATCCTGTTCCAGGCTTGTCCTCCCAAGGGATTCAGAATTACCCCAAGAGGACTAGCTGGTTAGCTCAGTTAGTTAGAGTGTGGTGTTATAACACCAAGGTCAAGGGTTTGGATCCCTTTACTGACCAGCCATCAGGGGAAAAAAACAAAAAAAAAGAATTGCCACAAGATATGTGATGGGGTTAATAAATGCAAAAACATCCTAGTCCCCACGGTGCCATGCTCTCCCTTTTATTCCAAGAAAGAAATCAGTCAAGATTGCCAACTAGCCTTATTAGATGACTTTTCTCCCACATGGGCTCTGAAAACTTTAGGTTACCAAAGAAACCATATAACCTCACCCATAATTGCAGAAGAAATCAAAACAAGAAGATATCATTTTCTATTTTCCCATAAGACTAGCAACCGTTTAAGTGATAGTGAGGGTCTGGAGAAACATGCAGTCTCATACACAGCTGACAGGTTTATAAGTCAGAGCAGCCTTTGGTGGTAGGGTTACAATTTGACAATTTTTACTAAAAAATTTAAAACATATACCCTTTGATGCAGCAATTCCCTAGAGATATTTTTGCAAAAGTAGGCCAAGACAAATGTGCAACCAGGTTCAATGAAGCACTGTTTATAATGACCAAAAACCAGAAACAGAAAATACTGGTTGTTGGAAACATCAGATTAATGAAATATCATGTAACCATTAAAGAACAAGCTAGATCTGTAAGTGCTGATATGGAAAGAGCTCCAAGACACATTATTACCTGAAAAAGGAAGTTGAGGGGCCAGCCCGGTGGCGCACTGGATAAGTGCGCCGCTTGGGAAGCGCAGCGGCGCTCCCGCCCGAAGGTTTGGATCCCACATACAGACCGGTTCCCGCTCACTGGCTGAGCGAGGCACGGGAGCAACACCGAGGGTTGCAATCCCGTTGCCGGTCCCCGGTCCGGTACAGGGGCAACACTGAGGGTTGCGATCCGTTGCCGGACACGGAAAAAGACAAAAGACCAAAAAAAAAAAAAAAAAAAGGAAGTTGAGAACAGTGAGTATTATTACATGGTTCCTTTTGTCTCAATTTTTAAAAGGATGCATATACATACCAGTATATGCATTAAATTATGGTCTGGAAAGATACATAAGAAACTATCTACTGCAATTAACTTTGGAGAGAGTGACTAGAGAACAGGAAGGAAAAGAACCACACTGATGTACATTTTTTAAAATATACAAATAACAGATCATCTGGAGATGGAATTTTTTTCTTTGTTTTCATTACACTTGCTCGCATAAAAACCCAAAATCCAATAAATGTTACTATAAAAAAGAAAACAATAATTGTCACTTAGACTTTTTTAAAAAGAAAAAAACCATGTTTATAATCTGAGGAGACAAGTGGAATGGGATGAGGGTCCACATGATACACAGTAGGAAACTGGCAGAGGAGACCGGGGGAGAATCGGGAAGAGAATTAAAACATTCACACTCCCCTCTTCTCTCAAGACACTGCTGACATCATGAATTACTCAAGCTTCCCACTAGAGATGAAAAGCTCAGTGCCCCACTCTGGTTGCCAGCTATTCATTGCAATTGTAAGCAGGAGAGATAGTAGGTTGAGAGAAGGCTGGCATAGTTTGTCCAAATCCTGCCTTTTGTAATATGGATGAGACAGAACAGTTGTTCCTAAAGAACCTGAAGTGGCAGATAACGCTATCACTGAACACAGGAGATTGTCTTCCTGGCAGACAGCAAGCCTCCTTAAGCACACAGTGCAAAGACAACATCAGGGGTCCTGCCATTACATGCATTTCAACAGCATGGAAAAGGAAGAAATAGATATGTATGCAACAGAGAGTGCAGAAGATATCTCTGCTGCCCTGTGCAGCCTCAGGAAGCCCTGCTCAACAGCAGGGACACCCTCAGGGCTACACAGATCTGCTGCAAGTGTTCCAACCCCCTTCTAACTGCCCCATGAAGAGAATCAGCTAGGACTGAAAATCATCAAGGAAGATAATCCTCTGTATTTAACTGCCCCTTTCATCTGAGGCCCATGAAATAAATTACAACCTCACTTATTTTCCATGATATTCTTCTGCAATATTGCTTTACAAAGTGGGAAATTATCTCCATGTAGAATTTCCAGAGGAACTGGCTGGCAATGCATGTAAGTCTTTTATAAAGCAATGCCAGCTTTACTAAAGGTATCATAAAAGGTTGTCCCTCCCCCATGGGATTTAAGGAACATGAGTCTCCTACTACCCCCCATCCCCATATCCTTTAATGACGCCTGAAATAGAAGGAGAAATACACTAGGTCCCTAACACCACAGTGCACTGGCTCTTAACCTTCTGTTGTGTGGTCACTGGTACTTTTGAGAAACTGGAAAAAGCAAACAAACTCCCTTCTCAGAATAATGCACTTAGATGACACACAATATATAATATCCATATTATTTGGGGGGTTCACAGTTCTGAAGCCCATCTAAGGACTCCCTCCAGCCTGAGGTCAAGAACCCCTGACCTAGTAGCCATGAGTCTGGCAAGTCTCCTCCCCCCAGCAAGAGCTCCAGTGCATCTGGGGCACACTGGGCCTGAAGAAAGAAAGCAGTACCGAAGAGAGGCTCTTACTACTTCAACAATTGCCTAGAGTTGAGCCTATATACAGCACAGATTATAATCTATGCTTCCCTCTCAGCAAGGAATGTGGATTTCTCACACTGCCTGCTCCTTGGGAATAGGCTCTCCTGGCTTCAGAGACACCAGTACCCATTAGAAGATGCCCAATTGAACAGAACAGGTCCTCACAACACTTGCTGGCTGATTACCTGAGAAACGAGGTAAGTTTGGGGTTGGTGAGGGGGGGTGGGGGTGGGGCTTAACACCTTATGAATCAAGGGAACTCACCTCTGAGGTTTTCGAATATCCCAGAGTCCCACTCCTTCCTTTGAATTGGCTGTAGCCAATAATCTGGGCTCCACAGGGTTAAACATGACACTGTGAAAGGCTGATGGATAGTTTGCCAGGCAGAAAGGCTCTATGAAAAGAGAAAATATAGTCAGTTCATTCCAGGGACCTCTGGGCTAGTGGCAGGCAGATAAGTAGGAGTGTGAATGCATGCAGAAGCACACTCCTTAATAACCACTCCAGTGGGCTGGAACCAACGTAGCACACCATGCCACCAGTTGCCTTTACTCCCACCAGTCACCTCATGAGTTTTGCACATACTTTCTGCTTGCAGAAAGTCTGAAAATAGCAACTTAAGCACATTTAACCAAATTTTAAGCTATAATACTCAGAAATATATATAGCACCTATTGAGATCCTTTGACAAAACAGAAATGGTCACTGCAAATGGGAAGGTCAGCTGTTTTACAGTAAGTAAAACAATGAATTCCAGGTGACCTGAAAAAATTTATGACCAATTACTGGTAGAATTATTTTGCTTTTAATCAAAATTATTAGTTTTAGAAATTTTAAGTTTTTAAACTGCACATAGGTTTAATGAAGACAAATCAAGACAACAAAAAAAATTAAAACAAAGCAAAACTATAGTGCGGTTTTCTCTTCTGGTTCACAATGCTCCATAAATTGAAAAAAAAAAAGTGGCTTCAGTCTCGAATTTTATGATTTTACTTCCAGTGATGGAATATTTTTTTTTTTTTAAAAAAAAGGACCTAGGCAATGCCATAGGGCCGGCCTGTGGCTCACTCGGTAGAGTGCGGTGCTAATAACACCAAGGCCCCGGGTTCGGATCCCACATAGGGATGGCCGGTTCGCTCACTGGCTGAGCGTGGTGCTGACAACACCAAGTCAAGGGTTAAGATCCCCTTACCGGTCATCTTTTAAAATAAATAAATAAATAAAATTTAAAAAAGGACCTAATATTTGAACTTCTCTTGCAGCCAGCCAGCTCCTAATCAACTTCACCTAGAACCCCAGTTGAGTAAAGAATCACTTTGCTACCTAGGAGGACATACTCCTATGGAAACTGACAGAGTAACAGACAGAAAGTACTTCTCGATCTATGATTTCCATATGCAGTACGTCACAGGCTTCTGGGCAGGTGAAGTGCTCAGGCAATGCAGACAAAGGAGAATTTCACCTACCAAGCGCACAGTGCCTCAACCACAGCTGCTACTTGCTGCTACCTTACCTCCCGATCCTAAGAACAAGAATCTCTTATAGTCTAAACCTCAACAATGAGCACAGCCCAGCATGCTAAATGCTTGGAATATAGAAAAACAAAAAGACCCAGATCCTGCCAGACAAAACAGAGTAGTAGCTCTATGTACACAGTGCTACTATTATAAAGCTGCTAGGGTAAGAGTGGGCGTGGCAGTAGTGCCAGAGAAAGGGCCTTTGAAGACAGGCAGAGTTTCAGAGAGAAATCTTTCTGCAGGAAATGAGCTGAGAAGATACATTTCCTGAAGAACTTTGGAGAAAGTCAACAAAACAAGTTCTTCATTTTACAAGTCAGAGACTCAGTGCATTTGGAGGAGGCACTCACACAGACAATCCTGTTTAAACAGAGTAATTTGCTATCATTTTAAAATCTATACACAGGTAAGGTTCTTTCAACAAAATAACAAGCCTGAAACCAGAAAGTGCATAGCACCCCATTCTCTGTAAAAAAAAAAAAAAAGAATACATGCATGTCAGCCCCCCACACAGAGCTGGACGTTGGTGGCACATCTTCTGCTCATTAGGCCCACTAAACACTAAAGTGTAAAGCTTTATGGAGATTCACAGATGGTTGGCAAAGGTGCCTCACCTCCGACTATTTAGCGGACCTCCAAAGACACACATCTGATGCCCCATGTGAAAATCTCATATTTCCTTTCCCTTGCATCACTCACACCCAAATACTCAGGTCATGAACTGGATCTGCAATGAACTTCATATCAGACTGTTCAACACAGTCCAACAGCATTTTGCACAGTGACTCTACCTCCATGGGGAGACTCTCGGATATCCCAAATGAGAACCCGGCCATCGTCTGAGGAACTGGCAAAAATGTTGTCATTCACTGGGCTCACCGACAAGCCATATACTGCATCTTCATGAGCAAACACGTCCAATGTCTCACTGCTGAGAGACAGAGAGCAAGAGAGAGGCACAGACATACAAACATAGTACAGAGTCCCAGCCCTCTGATACCTAGGGTGCAGTCTCTTTCATTTCTAGGAGAAAGTCAACCTAGCTAAACCCAAAGGACATTATATTCCCTAAAAGGTAAGTATTTAACTCTCAGGTTATAAAAAACAGTGTGTGGGGGGGTACTATTAAAGAGACTTTTTATAAATTTCATGATAATTTTGACAATAATAAGCATATTTGAAAGTGACTCAATAGCTGAGTTTTGTGTTTTCAATTATTACAGAATGCATCTGCTTATGCAGATTTGACGGTAGTGCTTTATTTCAAAAAAGCAAGGGAAAGCTTTAAAGAAGACAGGTCTCATGCCAGCAGGGGTGAAGAGGGATCTCCTAGCAATCTGGCATGGCTCTAAGGCCAGACAGCCCAAGTCCAGATCCTAGCACCACTTGACCTTAAGTTATCTAACATCTTGTGCCTGTTTCCTTATTTGTAAGGGAGATCACAATAGTAACTCGTCATAAAATAATTGTGAGGGCTAAATTAACTAATACAGTATGTACAAAGTACTTACAACAGTGTCCAGCACATAGTAAGAACTCAAAAAATATTAACTATTATTATTATTAAATAGTATGTTTCCTTCTCTTCCAACCTCTCCCTTTAAATTTTTCCTAACAATTATAATCTCACACCAACTTTGCAAATCCCTTTTTCTTTTTCAAATCAAAACTTTACTTCAGGGCCGGCCTGTGGCTCACTCGGGAGAGTGCGGTGCTGATAACACCAAGGCCATGGGTTCGGATCCCATATAGGGATGGGTGGTTCGCTCACTGGCTGAGCGTGGTGCTGACAACACCAGGTCAAGGGTTAGGATCCCCTTACCGGTCATCTTTTTAAAAAAAAAAAAAAAAAAAACTTTACTTCAAAACTATTATGCGACTCTTTCAGAAAAGGACAGCTGGTTTCATGTTTTCTTTAAAAAACAAAAATTATTTTGGTCTAAAGAGATATTTGCCTCTCTTCACATAAAAAATAGAATGAATCACCTTCGCACACCAACAATCTATTTACCTTTCAACATCATGGAGGATAACTTGCTCATCATTTCCTGTAAAGGAAAAAAGCAGACATTTGATAATTCCTGCAAGGTAGTTCCTGTCCACATTGCAATTAAGTATTTTAAAGTGTTCTGAGGAAAAAAATGAACAAAGTTAATGTTAACACAAATTAGAAGTGTTAACTAAAAAAAGGGCTTAAAAAATAATTTAAGATGGACAGGTTGGTCTTACAAAGAATTTTTTTAAACATAATAACAACAAAGTATAACATAGTAACAGTTCCCAAAATGTATTATCCAGTGGATGATATAAAAAAAAACTTTGGGACGAGCCCCTCCTTTGGGCCGGCCCGTGGCTCACTCGGGAGAGTGCGGTGCTGATAACACCAAGGCCCCGGGTTCGGATCCCATATAGGGATGGCTGGTTCGCTCACTGGCTGAGCGTGGTGCTGACAACACCAAGTCAAGGGTTAAGATCCCCTTACCAGTCATCTTTTAAAAAAAAAAAAAAAAACTTTGGCCATCAAGGAAAAGAGTAAATGATCATGGGCAAATCAATTCACTCATCCAAATTAACTTTTTTTTAATTAGTAAAATATTCATTAACTGTGAGACCTGAAATAATATCTAACATTTCTATGCCTCAGCTTTTTACCTGCAACATAGGGAGAATAAACGTACCTGTTCATAGGGTTATTGTGAGGATAAGAGTACATCTGTAAAGGCATTCAGAATAGGACTGAGCACTTAATAAGCCTCCAATAAATGTCTGCTACTATTCCTATCCTAATCATCTTTTATAGCATTAAAATTTGATGATTGTGTGATTTTAAATGATGAGAAAGTTTTTATTTATAACTTTTCTTTCTTGCATTTCTCCTTTTTCCATCGAAGGAGTTAAAAATACTGCTACACCCATGATATGTGCAGTCCTGCCTTCATATGGTTTATATAGCCAAAAAACAAACAAACAAATAAACAAAAAAACCTGAATGAAAAGACAAAAAGTAAAAAAAATGTCCGACTCTATACTGAAATGTACAACCAAGTCACTTAAATAAAAAACAGTGAAAGTAATAAACCCACACTAATGCCTTCTAGGTATCAGGCATAGTACTAGGTACTGGGGGTATGAGAAGAATAAGATTCTGCCCAGTTCCTTAGGAACTCACAGTCCACCTGCACAAATAACTAATAACAACTGGAGGGTTTGTCTTGCTGTAGTGATATGGACTAGCTATGGGGACAATTATTTCCTTCATGAAAAGGGTAAAAGGAAGTGGGAGAAGGAAACATTTGAAGAGAAACTTTAACTCAAAACCAATGGATGACACAAGGGAATTGGTGGGGACAGGATGACTAAAATGGAAGAACAGCATGAGCAAAAGCCACAAGGACAAAATAGTACAGTGCAGTGCACACCTAAGAGGGCAAGTTGTTTAGTAGGCTAGAGTGTATTACACAGGTGAGGGAAATGAGGCCAGACAGGTAGACTGGGGTTTAGACTTTATTCTGTGGGCACTACAGGTCCAGAGACTCACATGGTCTAATCTTTATTTTTAAAAGAAAACTTATGTAAGCAATGAATTAGAAGGAAGGTTAGAGACTGGGAGCAGAAATCACAGAAGGCCATTGCAATAGTTCAGGCCTAAGACGAGGACCTGAATCAGGGCAGTGGGTACAAAAAGAGAATAGAAACTAAAAGATGAACATGAGGGCTTTCAAGATAGATCTGACAGGACTTGGTGACTGACTAGATGTGTAAACTTTCTTTCAAAAGGCAGGTTGATGGACCACGTGAAACCACCATTTTGGCCAAGGGTTGCGATTCCCTTACCAGTCACGAAAAAGACAAAAAAAAAAAAAGAAAGAAAATGGTTAAATGTCAGCAGTTTCTTAAAGTTAAACCTAATAGCTTATGTAACTGAGAATGATAATAGTAACAGAGAAAGGAAATCTAGCAGACAAGAAGAAATTTTTGTGCAATGGAGGACTAATAATCTTGGTTTTAGGTCCGTTACATTTTAATTACTTTGGGAAAACAGGCAGATATACAGTGGGGAAATCTGCAGCTCAGAAGAGAGTTAGAGCTAGAAATGTGGTGGTCAGAAAGGGGTGTGGTTGATGGAAGCCATCAACAAAATGTTGGCTTGAGCACCAGCCTTTCCAAATGTACCCTAACAATGCTTTTCGAACAGGAGCCATATGTGCATGCGTCATGACATCAATTTGACTCACAGCCAGCATCTTTAAAAATTAAAATAGAATAAAAAACAAAATCAGAGTGTACCACATATAGTAAGGTTAAATATTGTTTCAAATATATGTGTGTGTTTCTGTGTACTAGATTGCAATGCGATAAGTTTTCTGCCAAAGAGGAAAAAAAAGAAGACATTACTCTAATACACATATCTAAATCGCTATAATGCAGAAAAGACAAGTTATGGGAAATCAGTAATTCCACACAGCTCAATGAAATATAGAAAGAAAAATAAGGAGTTATTTTAGTATCCCTTTCTCTAAAATCCCAACCACCATGAATTTCCCAAGGTGGAACCTCCCTTCTTCTCACCTCCAGAGAACACTTTGGTATTCCCACTGTTGAAAGCCAGGCAAAAAATGTTGGAATGGTGCTCTCCTTTCAGCTGTATGGGCTTGACCCTGGAGTGGATGGCTTGTTCCATGTGCCATAGCAGAACCCGGCGGTCATCTCCTCCTTGAGAGGGTAGTAAGAATACAAGGGTTAAAACAGCTGACATTGCAAGGCAGACACTTGGTTTTGCCAGCCTCAAATCCCATCCTTTCCAAAACTGCATCTCCCTAACTTCATAAGATTCTGATGGGGCACATAAACCCAGGGCTCTCCCCCACTTAACTATCAGTAGGCACATGACCTCAAGGCCACTCTCTCCCAGGAACTGAATCTCAATCAGACATACAGAAATTGAAAGGAATAAGTACTGACACTGAAACCCCCAAAGCCACCCTGGTCCTGTCTTTCCAGAGACCCAGTTGTTTAAATATTTCCTCTCTTTTGCTACCTAGAATCCTTCCTCTAAAGTCATTTTATTTTGTCTAACAAAATCTGAGTTGATTTCTATTGCCTGCAACCAAAGAATGCTGAAGTAATGTTTCTAGCATACTAGTTTTCAAAGCAATCTCCTTGACGTGATAATCTCACTGACAATGGGACACTGTACAAATGACAAGTAAGGAATTGCCTGACTCTCACAGTCATAGATCTAGACAGAACCTGACTCTCATGAAGTTCAGCCCCACTTTTGCCTCTGCATAACTATCAATAGTCTGAATTAAATGAGGAATATTACACTGCATGAGCCAGTTCCTGGAGAATGAGAATATACATGTTCTACATATTCTTTATATTTGCAGATGTATTAAAAATGGTTAGAAAGGCAAGCCAGTTAGCTCAGTTGATTAGAGCACAGCCTTATAATACCAAGGTTACAGGTTTGGATCTCCGTACCAGCCAGCCACCCAAAAATAAAAGTCTGGAAGGATGAACAGACTATTAACAACAGTTACTACTTCTAGGGAAAAGAATTAGGAGAGAGAGGTAGAGTTCAGACAGTTTTGTTTTGTTTTGTTTTTTACTTTTACTCATACTATTATACACTTGGTGGCACTGTTTGACTTTTTATAACAAGCTTATATTAATTTCCTTATAAAAATTAAGGTTACATCAGCAGCAAACCACAGCAGGCTCTGTACCTCTGCCTACTTTCCTCCATTCAATTAAAAATACAATAGCCACAAATTATAGCACATCCATACAAGGGCATACCATGAAACCAGTAAGCTCATAGATCTATAAGAGCTAATGTGGAAGGATGTCCAAAGGTCTTTGTTAAGGGGGAAAATGAGGTGTAAAACAGTATGTGTACCAACATTCATTTGTGTAAAATGTTAATTTTTAAAAAGCTCATGACAGCAAAAACCTTGTCAATTTAGTTCAATGCGGAATCTCTAGCACCTAAATGAGTGCCCCCAAAAGTAGACATTGAATATGCTTAACTTGCATATCTATGCTTGTAGTTGCGTAGCCTTTATCTAGATGGCTGTAGAAGACGTTGTTTACAGTATCCACTGTAACTGCTCGGCTGGTGTTGTGAGACTTTTTTTTATTGTGGGAAAATATACATAACATGAAATTTATCACTTTAACCATTTTTTTTTTCGTCTTTTGTCTTTTTCCGTGTCCGGCAACGGATCGCAACCCTCAGTGTTGCCCCCGTACCGGACCGGGGACCGGCAACGGGATTGCAACCCTTGGCACTGCCCCCGCGCCTCGCTCAGCCGGTGAGTGGGAACCGGTCTGTATGTGGGATCCAAACCCTCGGGCGGGAGCGCCGCAGCGCTTCCCAAGCGGCGCACTTATCCAGTGCGCCACCGGGCCGGCCCCACTTTAACCATTTTTAAGTGTACAATTCAGTGGCATTAAGTACAGTCATGGTATTGTGCAACCATTACTAGTACCCCTCTCCAGAACCTTTTTATCATCCCATTTCACAACTAAAATCCATACCCAATAAAGAGTAACTCCTCTTAGCTACTAGTAACCACTATTTTACTTTCTGCCTCTATGAATTTGACTACTCTAGTTACCTCATATAAGTGGAATCATATAATAATTGTCCTTTTGGGTCTGGCTTATTCACTCAGCGTAATGTCTTCAATGTTCATCCATGTTGTAGCACGTATCAGAATTTCGTTCCTTTTCAAGGCTGTTGTATATATGTTTTTGTATGCATATTTTATTTATCCATTCATCCACTGGTGGACATTTAGGTTGCTTCCATCTTTTAGCTATTGTGAATAATGTTATGAACATGGGTGTAAAAATATGTCTGAATTCCTGCTTTCAATTACTTTGGGTATATACTAGTGGAAAACACTTACGTTTTAATTTTTACTTTATACTTTCCTATACTGCTTGACTTTTTGCCATAAATAAAAATTTATAATAAAAATTAACAGAAGATATAGTAGCCAAATCATGATTATTCTCTCTCTCTCCTGTCCCTTGAGTTTTTTGTTCATTGAGTTCCTTTTTTTCTTTCCATTGTTGGTCAAAATTAACTTATGTGTCCTCAAAGGATTTCACTGTCTACCAGACTGACCCCTTAAGTGTGGCCCACAGTGTTCTGTGTCTGTAATTTGCCTATTTCATCTAGGAGTATTCTGGCCTGGGATGGTACCTGGTACCTAAATTCTATATCTCTTAAAAATTTATCACTTTGTAAAACATCAAGTTAAGGTCATGAAAATAACAGTTTGGGTTTTTATTATTTTATTTTAGTGAAAAATGACACAAAGCGTTTTTTACCCTACTAATAGATTTAGACAGGCCATGGGCACTTCAGTTCTCCATAGTCTCAACTCCTATTTTTTCTCCTCAACATTGAGTCAGTGATTTATCACTGTTTTTGTTATTGTGTTTTTTATATTAGAGAAATATTTCTCTATACCAATGTCTCCATCAAAAGAGGAAAATTAGCTGGCCAGTTAGCTCGGTTGGTTAGAGCACAGCCTTATAACACCAAGGTCATGGGTTTGGATCACTGCACTGGCCAGCCACCAAAGACAAACAAACAAAAAACAACAAAAGTAGAAAATTAAAATAGAGGTCCAGGATGCACACAAAGCTTCAATGTGACCACTACAATAACTCTCCTGGGGTGGCAATAACAAGCAATATACTGCCATCTTGGACCTACTGAACAGGCACAAGAACCAAAGCCCTAACTGAGTAAGCACCCATGATATGATGCAAACAGGAAGAACAGAATTGACCATCTCCATAGGCACAGAATGATGATGCTGGCCTGCACCCCTTGTCCCTTTGCCCTATAAAGGACCACAACACCCCCTTCCCTCAGAGATCTAGCTTCCCTATAGCTACCTCCGTTATGCATTAAGTCTATCTCCTCTTTTAAGCATTGCTTGCTTTAAAAAAAAAAAAAAAACAGAGGCCCAAGGCTGGCTGGTTTGCTCAGTTGATTAGCGTGGTATTACAACACCAAGGTCAAGGGGTCAGATCCCGGCACCTGCCAGACACCAAAAATAAATAAATAAATAAAAATAAAAGAGATGTCTACATGTTTCTTCTGCTTGCTCAGATTTCTGACCTAATCTCCCTGTGCCTCAGTTTCATCAAATATAAAATGGGGATCATAACTGTTCTTCTACCCTCATAGGTTTTATAGATTATAAGGCCAAATACAAGACAGTAAAGAGTAAAGATTGCACATTAAGTAAAGTGGTTGAGCTAAGAGATTCAAAAGCAATTAGTTACAAAAAAAAAAAAAAAGCAATCAGTTAAGACTCCATAGCCCCCACTCCTAACCACTACTCTCTATTGCCTGTCTTATAGAACAAAAAATGAACTATAACTGACAAAGCAAATTCATCTGATGGACAATGTAGAGAGAGATTCTCTGCTGTGGTAGCATAACTCAAAAATGTCTAGGTAAGAACAAAATAAGGGAGCACAGAAGTAAAAAACAGGAGCAGACTTAACTGAAGTATAAACTGAGGAACCAGGATGAGATAGCCTCAAATAATCAGGATTCTAGCAATGCACAAAACTAATAATAGCTTAATATATAATATGCAAAGAATTTCTACAATTTTCTTTTCTTTCTTTTTTTTTTTAAGATGACCAATAAAGGGATCTTAACCCTTGACTTGGTATTGTCAGCACCACGCTCTCCCAAGTGAGCTAACCAGCCATCCCTATATAGGGATCCAAACCCTTGGCCTTGGTGTTATCAGCACCATACTCTCCCAAGTGAACCATGGGCTGGCCCTTACAAACAATTTTTAAGACCCTAATAGGTAAAGAGGCAAACAGGATCTCAAATTCTATACTAATCAGGGAAATACAAATCATAATTTCTTGGCAAAAGAAAATGTACAAGAATTTCACTACATCATTGTTCATAATACAGGAACTGTAGACAAAATAAATATCAAGTCAAGAATGGATAAATTCCGGGCCGGCCCGGTGGCGCACTGCTACAGTGCGCCGCTTGTGAGCGCAGAGGCGCTCCCGCCGAGGGTTCGGATCCCACATACAGACCGGTTCCCGCTCACTGGCTGAGCGAGGTGCGGGCGTGACACCGAGGGTTGCGATCCCGTTGCTGGTCCCGGTCAGGTACAGGCGCAACACTGAGGGTTGCAATCCATTGCCAGACACGAAAAAAAAAAAAAAAAAAGAATGGATAAATTCCTTTGGAATGCAAATACAAATGAAATTTTCAACCAGATGAAATGCCATACAGCAGTTAAAATAAACTAGAGACATGTATGCCAACACAAATAAATCTTAAAAACCTAATGGTAACAAATAAAAGCAAGCTTCAGAATGATATGAAAAGGATAACATTTAAGTATATATTTTTAAATACAACAAAACAATACTATATACTGTTTATGGATAAAGACACATATAGTAAAAGAGGCCTCTAACTATATCTGTAAAGGCTTATTTCTTTAAAAAAAAATATATAACTGATTATAGAAAGGTTGCAGGTTGTAAGGTTGATATACAAAAGTCCATCACTTTCCTACATACTAGCAATAAATAAGTGAAATTTAAAATTAAAAACACATTACCATTTACATTAGCACCCCCCAAATGAAATAGCCAGGTACAAGTTTAACACAATACGTACAAGATCTACATAAGAAAAATTTTAAAGCTCTAATGAACAAAAATCAAAGAAATAAATGGAGTGGTATTCAATGTTCATGGATAGGAAGACTCAATATTTTTAAGATATCTGTTCTTCCCAACTTGATCTATGAATTCAATGCAATCTCAATCAAATTCCTAGCAAGTTATTTTGTGGATATCGACAAACTGATTCTAAAGTTTATATGCAGAGGCAAAAAACTCAGAATAGCTAACACAATACCAAAGAAGAACAAAGTTGGAGGACTGATACTACTCAACTTCAAGACTTGAAGCTATTATAAAGCTATGGTAATCAAGGAAGTGTGGTATTGGGCCAGCCCGTGGCTCACTCGGGAGAGTGCGGTGCTGATAACACCAAGGCCATGGGTTCGGATCCTATATAGGGATGGCCAGTTTGCTCACTGGCTGAGCGTGGTGCTGACAACACAAAGTCAAGGGTTAAGATCCCCTTACCGGTCATCTTTAAAAAAAAAAAAAAAAAAGTGTGGTATTGGTGAAAGAATAGGCAAACAGATCAATGGGACAGAATAGAGAGCCTAGAAATAGACCTACACAAATATAGTCAACTGATCTTTCACAACGGAGCAAAAGCAAAACAATGGAGCAAAGATAGTCTTCAACAAATGGTGCTGGAACTGGACATCCACATGCAAAACAACTGAATCTAGACACAGACTTTTCACCTTTCATAAAAATTAACTCAAAATGGATCATGGATGTAAACACGAAATGTAAAACACAAAACTATAAAACTCCTAGAATATAACATAGGAGAAAATAGACAACCTTGGATATCGCAATGACTTTTTAGATACAACACCAAAGGCATGATCCATGAAAGAGATAATCAATAAGCTGAACTTCATTAAAATAAAAAACTTCTGCTCTGTGAAAGACAATGGCAGGAGAATGAGAAGACAAGCCACAAAGTGAGAGACAATATTTGCAAAAGACACATCTAATAAAGGACTGTTATCCAAAATATTCAAAGAACCCCTAAAACTCAACAATAAGAAAACAACCCAATTTAAAAATTGGCCAAAGACTTTAACTAATACCTCACCAAAGATATACAGATGGCAGATTAGCATATGAAAAGATGCTCCATATCATATGTCATCAGGAAATTGCAAATTAAAATAATTAGATACCACTACATATCTATCAGAGTGGCCAAAATCTCTAACACTGACAACACCAAATGCTGACAAGGATGTGGAGCACCAGGCACTCTCATTCGTTGCTGGTGGGAATGCAAAATGGTACAGCTACTTTGGAAGATGGTTTGGAAGTTTTGTACAAAACTAAACATACTCTTCCTATAAGATCCAATAATCATGCTTCTTAGCATTTACCCAAAGGAGTTGAAAACTTATGTCCACACAAAGACCAGCACATAAATGTTTATAAAAGCTTTATTCATAATTGCCAAAACTTGGAAGCAAATAAGATGCCCTTCAGTACGTAAAGGGATAGACTGTAGTACATCCAGCCAATGAAGTAGTATTCAGCACTAAAAAGAAGTGATCTATCAAGCCACTGAAAGACACGGAGGAAACTTAAGTGCATATTCCTAAGTGAAACAAGACAATCTGAAAAGGCTACATACTGTATGTTTCCAACTATATTACATTCTAGAAAAGGCAAAATCATGGAGATAGTAAAAAGATCTGTAGTTCCCAGGGGTTGGGAGTTAGAGGGTTGAACAGGCAGAGCACAGAGGACTTTTAGAGCCATGAAAATCCTCTGTGTATGATAATGATTAATACATGTTATTATAAATTTGTCCAAATTCATAGAATATACAATATCAAGCCCTAATGTAAACTACGGACTCTCAGAGATTATGATATGCCAATGTAGGTTCATCAGTTGTAACAAATGTGCCACTTTGGTGGAGGATGTTGATAATGGGGGAAGTTATGTATGGAGGTGGGGGGAGTTTCTGGGAAATCTCTGTATCTGTTTTGCTGTGAACCTAAAATTGCTCTGGGGGAAAAAAAAAAAACTTAACAAAACTGGCAGCCAGTTTGTTCAGTTGATTAGAGCACAGCCTTATAACTCCAGGGTCATGGGTTCCAAAAAAAACCCCCAAACAAACAAAAAAATAATAGATTGGAAGTAAATTTAACAAATTGTCAACATTTTGTTAAATTCAATTGGTATCTCTCTACTTTTTTTGTTTAAATATTTCTTGACATGAAGGAAGTACTGTTACAACTCTTAGCTAAAGTAATAGCATTGTGGTTATGTTAAAAAAAAAAGTCCTTATCAGTTAGGAATGCACACTGAGTAGAGTGAAATGGCATGTTTTGAGTTTCTTTTAAAATGTTCCAGAAAGAAAAAAAGGCAAGGGGAGAGGGTGATTAATAAAATGCAGACTATTGTTATATATTGGTACATTATACTATTCTACTTTTGTACATGCTTGAACATTTCCATAATAAAATATTTTTGGATTTTTTTAAATGTTCATGATAGAGGGCCGGCCCAGTGGCGCACTGCTATAGTGCGCCGCTTGGGAAGCGCGGTGGCGTTCCCGCCGAGGGTTCGGATCCCACATACAGACCGGCCACTCACTGGCTGAGCGAGGTGCGGGAGCAACACCGAGGGTTGCGATCCCGTAGCCGGTCCCGGTCCTGTACGGGCGCGACACTGAGGGTTGCGATCCGTTGCCGGGCACGAAAAAAGACAAAAAAAGGAAAAAATAAATAAATAAATAAATAAATAAATAAATGTTCATGATAGAAGAAAAAAGAAAACAAGACTTTAGAGGATGGCCTGGGATACTCATGGCAAAGAAATAATAACTGTTGGCACCTCTATATTTATTCACTAAAAGCTATGCCAGGCAGCACAATCTCTCTTGAATTAGAGCAGCTTAAGAAAAAAAAAAGTTCAGGGGCTAGCTGATTAAACTCAGTTGATTAGAGCATGGTGCTGATAACACCAAGATCCAGGATTTGATCCCTGTACTAGCCAGCAATCAAAAAAAAAATTTTTTTTTTTTTTTTAGGGCCGGCCCCGTGGCTCACTCGGGAGAGTGCGGTGCTGACAACACCAAGCCAAGGGTTGAGATCCTGTTATCAGCACTGCACTCTACTGAGTGAGCCACAGGCCGGCCCCCGATATTCTGTTTTTAATTGAACTTGTTTTCTTTTTTTTTTATTTAAAAAAAAATTTTTTTTTTTTTTTAGGGCCGGCCCCCTGGCTCACTCGGGAGAGTGCGGTGCTGACAACACCAAGCCAAGGGTTGAGATCCCCTTACCGGTCATCTTTAAAAAAAAAAAAAAAAAAAAAAAATTTTTTTTTAAATAAAAAATAAAGAAAACAAGTTCAATTAAAAACAGAATATCGGGCCGGCCCATGGCTCACTCGGAAGAGTGTGATGCTGACAACACCAAGTCAAGGGTTAAGATCCCATTACCGGTCATCTTTTATTTTAAAAAAAAAAAAAAAACAATATCTATACCTTTGCACACAAAATCATAACTATTCTCAACCTAAAGTCTTCTCCCATCACCCAGACAGCATCTTTAATGTTCCTTCTAGGTATTTACAGTATGATTTAATTTCTGCCAAGTATTCAGTCTTTCACAAATTCCTGGCTATTTGTTGAGTGCCTTGAAATCATTCAATGATGTGTCCTTGTACCTAACATGATGGTGACAGCCCAAATCCATGAGAGATTAGGGTCACTGAAGCAGAAACAGACAAGGCCTGTCACTTCACTTTGCCCTCAAGGTTAGTGTCAGAAGATGTAAGGTGCATATCCATCCTTTCCCCACCCCACCCCAGCCCAGCCCCCAATTTCCTCAGGCAAAGTATTAACAGCCCAGGGCAAAAACACTTTTCAGCCCGTTGTTGATAAAAAACTCAATGAGTTCAAACTGAGGAATTATTTGAAACTGTTGGACTGATTTTAAGCCAGCAGAGGGAGCAGAACAGCTGTGCCCAAGACTCTGAGACCACAAAGAAAAGGAGGACTGGATAATTCAGTTCAGAACATGAAAGGAAGCTCTAAGTTCTCCTGTCTCTCTGAATCACCTACTCAATTCAAAATGGCAGAGATTTATTATATACTTCCACACAGAGAGGCTAACCTGCAAATAAGCCAAGTAGAGAATATGATCATTTAAGCCAGCTCCGTAAGCCTGGCAGTTGGGCACTTATAGGGTCAGCCTCAGGAAAAAGAGGAAGCCCAGCCCCACCCTCACTGGGGCACCTGAGATAGAGGACAAGGACCTCTCAGGAAGGCTAGGCCTTTCTGCTCAGTGTCGGTGCCAGTGCCAGGCAAGTAACAAGCACAGGCCAGGTGTTTTAAGCCTGGTTTCCTCACAAACAGTTGCTTAATTCCAACTCATCTGAGTACCCCAAGAGAACATACCTATTTTAATTCTGGTTATTTTGGGTTGATTTCATTCTGCCCTAAAATCACTGATTTGTTTAAAAAAAAAAAAAAGTACTATAATCACATTGTGGCAGCAGCTTTATAGCTACAGAAAACTTTTATATTTAAAGAATACCCTATCCCAAAGGGTCCTGAGCTTTAAACAGAAACTATGCAAGCCCTTATTTCACATTATAACAAAAGTAATTATTTAACATTCTTCTTATTTTACAGCCCAGAAAAGCTGAGGCACAGAAGGTAAGAATTTGCTATGGGTTTCCTCAAAAAGTCGGCCAAGCACAGGACAAGACTGAGAGAGCACTCTGAAACTGGATCAAATGCTCCTACAGCTTCAAATGTTTCAAATGTTTCAAATGTTTGAAACATGCTTCAAATGTTTGAAACATGCTTCAAATGTTTGAAGAGCAAAGGACTGACAATAATTTAAATGTCCATCAATAGAAGTCTGATTAAAATTATTCTTCAGTAAAATAAGCCAGGTGCAAAAGGACAAATATTTTATAATTCCACTAATATAAGGTTCCTAGAGTAGACAAATTCAGAGACAGAAATATGGTGGTTGCCAAGGGCTGGAGCAAGGGAGAATAGAATGGGTAGTTACTGTTTAATGGCATATAAAGTTTCAGTTTCGCAAGATGAAAACATTTTGGAGATGTATGATGGTGATGGCTGCACAACAATGTGAATGTAGTTAATACCACTGACTATAAGGACACTTAAAAATGGTTAAAATGGGGGCCGGCCCGGTGGCTCACTCGGGAGAGTGCGGTGCTGATAACACCAAAGCCCCGGGTTCGGATCCCATATAGGGATGGCCGGTTCGCTCACTGGCTGAGCCTGGTGCTGACAACACCAAATCAAGGGTTGAGATCCCCTTACCAGTCATCTTTTAAAAAAA
>NW_007727069.1:185795-204863 GCF_000696425.1 Galeopterus variegatus | reverse complement strand
AAAAAAAAAAAAAAAAAAAAAAAAAATGGTTAAAATGGTAAATTTTATGTTACATATATTTTACTATAATAAAAAAATGCAGGAAGTTTATACTTCATATATGCACTATGAAGCGAACCCCCTCCCCCCCCAAAAAAACCCATGAGGCAGGTCTGTCTGTACTCACATGGAACAATCTCTAAAATATGAAGTGTTAGTGATCGTATTAATTATTCAAAACATTACTTTCTTTTAACAAATAGCACAGTGGGATTTGATCCAGGGTTCTGGGTCTCATCTTTGAGCACAGGGGGTACAATAGAAGGATAGAGGAAGTGCAAGTTCTAGAATAAAAGTGCCTACATTCAAATCCTAGTTTCACCATCCATGTGCCCTTGGGTGAGTTATTCTATTCCTCTAACCTTAATTTTATGATTGTAAAATGAAGAAAAAACCAACTATCTCCCAGGGTTGTTGTGTATATTAAGTGAGATAATATATGTAAAAGCACTCAGTCCAGTGTGTCCAATATTAGTACACATACCCCCTCAAAAAGTTAGTTTCTCTGAAGTTCATCCATGAATTTGTCCTAATCTGTTTCAAACTCGTTTTAGGTAGCACAAGGGCATGAAGAGCATGATACATTTTAATTAAACAAAAACATACACAAATTTATATATGGAAGGACAGATGCAAAATGGTTAGCAAAGACCACCTCTTGGAGATAGCAATTTTACTTACTACCCTTTTATATTATTAAAGTTGTTTCTTTTAGGCCGGCCTGTGGCTCACTCGGTAGAGTGCGGTGCTGATAACGCCAAGGCCACGGGTTCAGATCCTACATAGGGATGGCCGGTTAGCTCACTGGCTGAGCGTGGTGCTGACAACACCAAGCCAAGGGTTGAGATCCCCTTACCGGTCATCTTTTAAAAAAAAAAGACTTGGCCCATTGCTTGATACATAACAAGAGCTAGATAAGTGGAAGCTAATTATTATACTATTTGTTTTTTTTTTTTTTTTAAAGATGACCGGTAAGGGGATCTTAACCCTTGACTTGGTGTTGTCAGCACCACGCTCAGCCAGTGAGCTAACCGGCCATCCCTATGTGGGATCCGAACCCGGGGCCTTGGTGTTATTAGCACCGCACTCTACCGAGTGAGCCACGGGCCGGCCCCTAATTATTATACTATTTGAATTCAAACACAACAGCTAACATCAGCTATGTAAACTCTGGACCAGGGACTATCCTAAGGGTTTTACATGTGGTAGCTCTTTCTAATCCTTTTAACAATCTTATAAAATGGGTATTGTTGGTAACTTTATTATCCAGATGAAGCTACAGAAAAGCTATGTAACCTGAAGGTACACAGCTACTAAGAGTTGGAGTTGACATATGAATCTGAATCCAGGTAATCTGGTTCCAGAGACCGTGCTCCTTACCATGATGCAATCCAGCCTCTCCAATATAACAAAGGCCAGAGAGCAAAGTAAATGAGAGAAACTTGACAGATTAAATAGCAGCCTGGAGAACACTTAGCTCATAAGGACAAGCCACTACTCAGCTCCAATCAGTTGTTGCCATACAGGAACGCAGGCTCAAGGTTGCCAGATCTCCCAATTTTTCAAAAGCCAGTAACCTGATTTTTGCAGGCTGAATACAGGCTCAGTGCAGGCTCCTTTTGGCCCATGGATAAGTTAAGGATGGGTGACTTGCCCAAGGTCACAAAACTGGTGTCCAATGGCACCTCCTAAATGGGGGGAAGAAATCAAATGGCAAGTGCAGGCAGGTCTGGTGAGACAAAGAGAGGTAGTGCTATACCAATTTTGGTCTTCACTACAGAAGTAGTTGCAGGAAGGATAACATCTACAGGCACTAACTTCTGACACCCTGTCTTTATCTAGTACTCTACTTCTTAAAGCTGAGTCCACTTATCTACCTATTATCTCATTTTTCCATATTTCCAATTAGGTAAGTAGGGCAGAAACATTATTCCCATTTTAAAGATGTCAAAATTGAGGCCCTGGCTTGCTTTGGCTCCTAACTTAGAGCATTTTACTTTAAACAGGAAGTACTTACTTAAAGCACTTAAGTACTTAAAGTACTTAAAGCAGCAGCAACACCTTAACTAGACAACCGAAGCCCCAAGAAATAAAATGTTTTCTCCAAAATCAGATGACTAGTAGCAGAGGAGCTTAACAAAGCCAGAGTTTTTAATTCCTAACCCAGCACACCAATGCCTAGACAACGTCTTTAATTCCTGAGCAGAAACAGAGAAAGGAATCCACAAATACTCCTTTCTCTTTACAGAGTCACAGGAGGTTAATTAAACTCACCTATCCAAGAGCACACCACCAGTTAGAGGCAGAGTGGGATTCAAATCGAAGATGTCTGATTCTGAAGCCCCTGCTCTTTCTAAAGCATGGTAAACATAGGCCACTGGATGATTTTAGACAGTACAGAAATGATTTTAATAATTATATATTTTAAGGTGTAATTAGAAAAAACAACTAGTACATAAAACCCACGACTTCAAAGACATTGTAGTAATATAAAGTTTCCTTCCAAATACTATTTTAAAAGGAGTCAACTTGGGCCGGCCTGTGGCTCACTCGGTAGAGTGCGGTGCTGATAACACCAAGGCCACGGGTTCGGATCCCATGTAGGGATGGCCGGTTCGCTCACTGCCTGAGCGTGGTGCTGACAACACCAAGTCAAGGGTTGAGATCCCCTTACCGGTCATCCTTTTAAAAAAAAAAAAAAAGGAGTCAACTTACAAAAAAATGCTAACAACACAGGTGATACCCCTTAAATATGGCAGAAGTCAAAGAGATGGGGCTCAAACTTCTGAAATTTAGAGAATCAGTTACCAGGCACATCATTACCTCCTTAAGAGAAGGCCTCTAAATCTGAGGCTGAGATCTGATACACACCCACATGCAAACAGGGTAACTAGGGAATAATCTCAGAAGGCATTAGGAGAATGTGACTATTTTTACAAAGAAAGTTGCAAATTAATCAGTTGTACTGCAATCAGCCTAATGGAAGACTACAAAATGGCCGAACCTTAAGATAAAAATATTCAGCTTCACTAGTAATCAAGGCCATTTATGTGAGAACTCAAGTCACAATAAACTTTTTAAATGATACCATTTTTCATACACTGACTGAATTGGCAAAGATAAAATAATGCTCAGCAATAGCCATGATGCAGTCTCATAATAAACTGGTACAAGTGTAAATAAGCTGGTTCAACCAATCTTGGAGGGCAATTTGGCAATATATATGAAATGCATTTTTAAAATATAAAATATATTCATAACCCCTTGACAGAGAATTCCATTTCTAAAGATTTTATTCTAAGGGAGAAAATTAATTTCCACAAAGATTTAGCCACAAGGATTGTGACAAAAGCAAAAATAAATAGAAGGAACAAGATCGAATTGGCTAAATTCTGATGTAAACAATTGACAGGACACAATGCTGCCATCACAAATATGCTTTAGAACAGTTGTTCTCAAACTGTGTTCCATGGACCCCAGAAGGTCTGTAAAGTCAAAACTATTTTCACAATAACACTACAATGTTATTTGCTTTTTTCACTGTGTTGACATTGTACTAATAGTGCAAAAGCACATGGGGGTAAAACCAGTGGTGCCTTCACTAATTAAGGCAGTGACAAATTGTACTAGTCATCAGTGTATTTTTAACTGCCACTCACGGTAAAACACAAATGCCACTTACACTCAGAAAAGTCCTTGATGAAGCAGTGAAAATGATTTTATCAAATTTCAACCAGAGTATACATCTTAATATTCTTTATGATGAAATGGGAAGGATACATAAAGCACCTCTACTGCACACCACAGAATGATGATTATTTGTGAAAAAGCATGTATGTGATAATCTACGTTGTAAGGTGAACTGGTTGATTTTTTCATGCGATACCATTTTTGTTTGTTTTTTTCTTTCTTTCTTTCTTTCTTTGGTAGCTAGCTGGTATGGGGATCCGAACCCTTGACCTCGGTCTTTAGTTGAAACAACTGACAAACTACAATTATTCAGACTTGGGAATTTGACAATATGCTCTCCTGATATAACAGATACTCTTCATCCATTTTGAGCAGGTCCTAGTATTTTAGTTTTTGTATATTAAGAACACTGCTAGCCTGGACTTTAAAAAAAATTTTGTATAAGCAAAATTAACAACATAATAAAGCTTTCTTTTCACTTCTTGGGCAATTCTAAAAAGATTGAATCCATATGGGCCCCAATGCTTTCATGGTCCTTCTAGGAAGGCACACTACACCCACCCACCCACGAGCAGGTGTAAACAGATGTCAACTCTAGGACAAATCAAGGGTCTAGCTGATAAACAACCAAATTTCAGTTGTCTCTTGCCAGTATGTCTAAGACAAAGCACACACTTCAGCCATCTATAGCAGCAAGTTATGAGGTATCTGCACTAAGCCATCAAACATGGTCAAGACACCTATTAAAAACAAAAAAAAGAGGGCCGGCCTGTGGCTCACTCGGGAGATGCTGGTGCTGATAACACCAAGGCCACGGGTTCGGATCCCTTATAGGGATGGCCGGTTTGCTCACTGGGTGAGCGTGGTGCTGACAACACCAAGTCAAGGGTTAAGATCCCCTTACTGGTCATCTTTTAGAAAAATAAAAAGAAACAGCCTGGCTCAGTTGATTGAAGTGAGGTGTTGATAACACCAAGGTCAAGGGTTCAGATGCCCTTACCAGCCAGCCCCGTACCCCCCACAATCTACATAGCAATCTACAGAGTTTCCAATCAGTCACTTGGTCATAAGTATTAATGCAAAAGATACAACTGGAATTTAGATACAAGACTTGAATGGAAAGTCAGAAAAATGGGGGAAAATTTGTGTAACAAGATTTTGACAGGCATCTGGATTTGCGAAGAATTCCTACTCCTGAGTAATATTCTTGGAAGGAAACAAAGACTTTCCAAAGTAAGGAAGTATAGCTCAGCAGGCTAAATACTAAAACTGGAGAATCATCCACAGTGACAGTCTGCCTCCACCCCGGAAAATCTCTACTTACTCATCTGTAAAATAATGGGGCACCATCAATTTAATCAAAACAACCATGTTCAGGGACAATGAAACTGCAAGTAGAATGTACTGGCAGAACAAGCCACTTAAAGAGTTTAACACTCTACTTTAACAAGTCCTTTATAAATGCAGAACCTCATGACTTTCCCTCTTGAAGAAACAGGCCAGAACACCCACATTTTAATCCAATTGTTCTACTCACTAGGTATGAGGTACTGAGCAAATCTTTTCACCTCTTTGCTCCTTTGTTTCCTTATATATAAAATTAAAGACTTCAATTAGATGATCATTAGTCCTTTCCATCAATAAAATCCTGTGATTCTACAGAAACAGAACATCAGAAGCATAAGATAACAAGCGGGAATGGTGAAATCGGGATTCCAACCAGGTCTCTTAAACTTCTTTAATAATGACATTCCACAGGAATGGCCCGTGGCTCACTTGGGAGAGTGCAGTGCTGATAATACCAAGGCCACAGGTTCAGATCCCTATATAGGAATGGCCAGTTAGCTCACTTGGGAGAGCATGGTGCTGACACCAAGTCAAGGGTTAAGATCACCTTACCGGTAATCTTTTTTTAAAAAATGATAATAATAATGACATTCTACGACATGAGACATTCTACAGCCAACTGGCCACAAACATACCTGAAAAACTACAATCTCTGAAAACTCTTCTCAGGGCCAATCTATCTATATACACTTGAGAGGACAGATACTCCACAAAATTAAGCCTGTAACATGGTTTTTAATATTAATATCATACCCACTTTTGGTTAAAAAAAAAAGAAAAAAAAACTCCTCAGAAAAAAATCTCAACTCAGTGGAGAATCATTCCTCAAAATGCCCTTTCTCAAAATCAACAGGAAGACTTTTTAAAGAAAAATAATAAAGTACAACAAGTGAACAGAAGAACAAGAACTATAAGAGGATGTTATTATAGAAAGGAAGGGGTAACTTATTTGCCCCTGGGTCTAGCATTTTCTTAATGGCTACAGTTTTTGTTTTGTTTTGTTTTTTCTCTTTTTACTTTCTAGATAAAAGACAAGGAGGGGACAAATGACTAACCCAACGACTCTGCCTCTCCAGCTATCTGGTACCTTAAAAGTGGCAGCTGAAAGACCTAAAGTAGGAAGAACGAAGGCTTAGAGGTTTTTCCACCAGAAGCATTCCATGGTGAATGTGAGGAGTTAAGTGACTAGAGCTTTGGTTTTTTCTGAGTACCAGAGAGCTTGAATGATTATAAGTAAGTGACCATATAATTTATCATCCAAACGAGGACCTTTTTAAGAATAAAAGGAGTGCTAATAACTACACCAAGACAATGGGGAATTTAGAATGGTCCCAAGTTACCTTATCAACCTTATAAGACAATCTTACCTCACCTTATCAACTGGCAGGAGCCCCAGCAGAGGCAGAAGGAAAGATGGGAATCAGCCATTCTGACAATATTATCCGTGAGACATTATAAGCCTATCAATTTCTTCAAATGCCATTTTTTCATTGCTCCTACATACCCCAGTCCTCTAGAATATAATTTTCATTTAAAAATTGCCCTAATAGTACTACAGCACATGGAGTTGACCTCCAATAACTGTCAACTCTGCTTGAGAGGTACGTGACAGAATCTCTGGTATTCAACACTGCAAGGAGCAAGCAGTGAATAAGGTGACAAGGTAAGTGTGAACAAGAAGGCATGGGGAGAGCAGATACCTAAAGTGACAAACTTCTACTGTCAAGTCTTTCCCTAAATCCCTGACTCAAGAAAACTGATGTGAAGAGCAAATCAAGTCCGAGACCAGAACCTACAGAGCAACCCTCCGTGTTCACCCAATCAATAAATGACCCCGGAAATGAAAAGCCGCCTTTTTCACAAAAGCAGAGTGAAGTTGCTGGTGACAGAAGTAAATTTTATCTTCAAGAACACTATGCTTCAAGTTCATTAAGGATTAAACAGGTTTATCACCTGGTCTAGAAGACACAAGTCCTTTTGTGATACTGGGTCTGTGGAAAGTGCTTCCAAATGACTCACCAGCACTTTTGGGACAAATGAGCCCATGTTACATGTTTACACCTTCTTCCAAAAAGCACTTTATTCTAAAATTATTCATCTATGCTCCAGGCATAGATATTTTCTCCCCATGTATAATTATATGAGGAAAGATAACCTATTTCTGTTGGCTGAAATTCAGCCAAACATAGTAAAGGAGCATATGAAATATATCAAACCCTAATTTCAGGCTCAGTAAATACATAAATATATTGTTTATACTTTCAGTAGAATTATGGGAGAAGACAAACCAACTTGGTAACCAGAGTATACCTACTCCAAATTTGACTCAAGTAGGGCCAGCCCGTGGCTCACTCGGGAGAGTGCGGTGCTGATAGCACCAGGGCCGTGGGTTCGGATCCCATGTAGGGATGGCCGGTTGGCTCACTGGGTGAGCATGGTGCTGACAACACCAAGTCAAGGGTTAAGATCCCCTTACCGGTCATCTTTAAAGAAAACAAAACAAAACAAAACAAACTTGACTCAAGTAGGTGAGTGACCTAGTGGGACGTATTCACACTGCTTATGTAAGCAAGAGTGGAACACACAAAGTGTAAGGAAAGAAACTTTAGATAACTGCAAAGACCAAAATCCAGGTGAGGTGATTTATAGCACCATGAAAGACCTGCTTGAGGTTTGAGTACTGTGGCTGTGACCAACCCTTCTTATTAGCTCCAAGCCCACTGCTCCACCTCCTCAACCCCACCCGCTTCCCTCCACTTACACAGAAAGGGGAATAATCGGCCGGCCTGTGGCTCACTTTGGAAGAGTGTGGTGCTGATAAAACCAAGGCCACAGGTTTGGAACCCTATATAGGGATGGCCGGTTAGCTCACTTGGGAGAGCATGGCACTGAAAACACCAAGTCAAGGGTTAAGATCCCCTTATCAGTCATCTTTAAAAAAAAAAAGAAAGAAAGAAAGGGGAATACTGTGACTAGCAAAGTATCAAGAGTGACATATCAGGAGATGAGAATGAAAGGGGAAAAGCAGATCCTTTTAAAATGTATATAACATTGTAAAAATTGCAGAGCAGCTAGCATCCTGTCTCAGAGCACATGCAGACCCAGGCTGGAAATCCAGTTCTACCACAAACTATGGGAGCTTTCAAGTTACTTAACTTCTCTAAGCCTCAGTTTCCTCATAGGTAATAATAAGGACAATAGTACTATGCCTAACTTAGAAAAAATTCTTTTAACCATTAGAAGTGATCATACGTGTAAACGTGCTTGGCACATGAAATGCCCCAAAATAATATTTGATAAATGAATAATATGCTCAAATAATAGATATTCTTATTGTTAAACACTTATTTTTATAAACAGCAATGTCTCAGTTGAATGTTGGGTGAGGCATCCCTACTTAATTTTGTAGGCACTGAAGAGCGCTATAGATTTTTGAGGGATGGGCAGGGGATATGACTTAAGTTTTGGGAAGCTTACAGTATAACGGCAGTGGTGACTGTTAAGTATTAAAGCTGAAAAGAATAAAAATTCAGGAAGCAGTTATAGGAAACAAATTTTCTACAAGGACCAAGGTAATAAAAACCTTTTTTCATCCCTATAATTATATTTCATTTCATTTAAACCATAAACAATAAATTCTTTTTTTTTTTTTTTAAAGATGACCGGTAAGGGGATCTTAACCCTTGACTTGGTGTTGTCAGCACCACGCTCAGCCAGTGAGTGAACCGGCCATCCCTATGTGGGATCCGAACCCGGGGCCTTGGTGTTATCAGCACCGCACTCTACTGAGTGAGCCATGGGCCGGCCCTAAAGAAGTTTTTTTTTTTTTTTTTTTTTTAGGTGGCTGGCCGGCATTGGGATCCGAACCCGTGACTTTGGTGTTACAAGGCTGAGCTCTAACCAACTGAGCTAACCGGCCAGCCCATAAACAATAAATTCTAATATCTATTTTTCTACTATTGCCTTGCCTGTTCTCTGTAGTAGAGAACCCTCGGCAGTTATTTATCAATGTCCTTTCTTGATTCTTTGGCATTTAGTTATGACAATTAATACAAAACTTTCAAATCTCCTTGCATTTCTACAATATAGGTTACACCAGCTATTTTACAAGTGGCAAATAAGATGTATAAAGTGCTTAGTGAAAGGCATGGCACATATGATAAATACTGTTAAATAATTCTTATGGTTATTACTAAGACTAAAGAGGCACATGTACTGTATACTCAATAAATATTTTTAATGAATAAATAATCATAACCAGGGGCTGGCTGGTTTGCTCAATCAGTAGTGCATGGTGCTAATAACACCAAAGTAAAGGGTTCAGATCCCCACACTGGCCAGCCACCAAAAAAATTAACAAACAAAAAATAAACATAGTTATAGGGCCAGCCCGTGGCTCACTTGGGAGAGTGTGGTGCTCATAACACCAAGTCCATGGGTTCGGATCCCCTATATAGGGATGGCCAGTTAGCTCACCTGGGAGAACATGGTGTTGACAACACCAAGTCAAGGGTTTTAAGATCCCCTTACCAGTCATCTTTTAAAAAATAAAAATAAATAAAATAAAATAAACATAATTATATAAAATAATTTTATTTACAGCAAAACACAGCGATAATTTATCATTTAAGAAGAGTAGCTATGGGCCGGCCCGGTGGCACACTGCTACAGTGCGCTGCTTGGGAGCGTGGCGGTGCTCCCGCCGAGGGTTCGGATCCCACATACAGACCGGTTCCCGCTCACTGGCTGAGCGAGGTGCGGGCGCAGCACCGAGGGTTGCGATCCCGTTGCCGGTCCCGGTCCGGTACAGGCGCAACACTGAGGGTTGCGATCCGTTGCCGGACACGAAAAAAGACAAAAAGGGAAAAAAAAAAAAAAAAAGAAGAGTAGCTAGAGTTATACATGTGCTCCAGACATTGCTAACATTCAGCTTTCAATTCTTTAAAACAGATCCCGGGCCGGCCCGTGGCTCACTTGGTAGACTGCGGTGCTGATAACACCAAGGCCCCTGGTTCGGATCCCATATAGAGATGGCCGGTTGGCTCACTGGGTGAGTGTGGTGCTGACAACGCCAAGTCAAGGGTTAAGATCCCCTTACCGGTCATCTTTAAAAAAAAAAAAAAAAAAAAAAACAGATCCAGAAAAGGTGGCCTGCCCTATAAAAGGAAAAGGTAAAAAGAAACACAAAAGGCAACTTAAGAAACAGCATCTACCTGGAAGCAATGAGTCCTACTTAGAGTCCTGACTGCTGAAGACTAACCAGGCAGCTGCGGGCAAGTCACTTTCCCAGGTCTCAGCTCCCTTTTCTGCAAAATGAAGATCTCTCTGATTCCATGAGGAAGATATAAGGGGCCATCTAATGCAGTATTTCCCAAGCTTCAGTCAGTCTTCATCACCTTTTGATTTTTGCCATATCCATGTAACACCTTAACCATTTTTTTCTTTAAATTGAACTTTTAAAATTTAACCTCACCTTAAGCAATAAATTCATTAAAATATTTTATTCATGCTAATTTTTCCAATGTGTATAAAAATAAATATATTAACTATCAAAAATTAAATATTCATTCAAAGATCACCTGAATTCCACTTACATACCCAAACTTTGGCAAATAGTAACCTAATCTTTATAACTTAAAATCAAAATTTTTAAGGACAGAGAATTGAAAAGAAATGGAATTTCATATTCTCAAAAAAACCTAAAGGTTAATTGTAAAAAATTAATATTCAGGTCTTTCATTCTAAGAAAAAATACTTTTTAAATAATGTGGGACACTGAAAATGGAAAATGAATTGATTCCTTCTTCTTCTTTTTTTTTTTTTTTTTAAAGATGACCGGTAAGGGGATCTTAACCCTTGGCTTGGTGTTGTCAGCACCACGCTCACCCAGTGAGCAAACCAGCCATCCCTATATGGGATCCGAACCCGTGGCCTTGGTGTTATCAACACCACACTCTCCCAAGTGAGCCACAGGCCGGCCCCACATTGATTCCTTCTTAACCTACATAATCTTCATCTAAATTAGGATTTTATTTAACATTAATAGACTTTAATTCCATGGGCTGGACGGTTAGCTCCGTTGGTTAGAGCACAGCCTCATAACACCAAGGTCATGGGTTCAGATCCCCCTACCGGCCAGCTGCCAAAAAAAAAAAAAAAACACCATAAATCTTATGTAAAAGGCTTTAAATTCCACTCTTGAGTGTCTAAACTCAGACTAAAGTAATAGGAAAAGTAATTATTTTCTTCTTTCTCGGAACCATCAAAAAGAAAAAAAAAGATTAAAATTAAGTGCCACGTTTTTTGAAATGGGTACTCTTATAAATAAATATAAGCTCTTATAAGCTCTCTTTGCTTTGCTTGATGCATGAAAAAAAACGAATTCACTCTTAACCTGGAGTTCAGAGAGCATCCATTTATGCGGCAAGTTTTACTGGTCAATAAAGTTTCCTTGATCTAAATTCCAACTGTACTTTACAACCAAATCCATCTAGAATCATTGAATGAGCACATGCCTGTACCTGGGCTGACACCTCTTTTCAATGTGGTGGCCAGGATACATACTGACGGCTTCTGCTCAAAAATGCATTGACATAAATCAAATTAGTGATGATCCTTTGAACAATACTGAACACAAAGACAACTTTTCAATGTGTTAATAATGTTTAAACAGACTGATGGTCATTAGTTAAACCTCACTAGTTTATTTTAAAGCAAAAGTGACAAACCCAGGCATAATTCTAAATTTGCCAGTCTTTGATAGATATCAATTAGCTGACTGAAGAACAAGTGGGACAAATAATGTGTATCTATAAATACCCATTTTACTTTATACTTATGACATGATCCTATAATTTATCAAAGCAAAGTCCCCCAAGACCATCTCTGTGGGCCTTCCTTCTTTCCCACCAAATCTCATAGGCAAGAACATTTTGCTATATTAAGTACTGTCAACCAGAGAAAAAACAAATATCTATTAAAGTATCATAAAGCAGAGGGGGAAAATTAAAAAGGGTCATGCTCTGCTACAAATGAGAACTAAACATTCCTAAAATGCTAGCTTCTTGAGAGCATAATTTATACGATTCATCATCTCTGTTCTTTTCGTAGCTCTTGTCTTATAAATAGTATGCACATATAAATAGTAAAACTATTTACTGAACTAATGAACAGACCAAAGAATAAAATTTAACACCTTCACAGCAATGGATTATCAGCAAAGAGAAAAGCCCAGAAGAAAATTCAAGAATCAATTCCTCAATCATCTTGTCAAACTATGTATACTATGAAATGAAAGCTTTTCAAAGGCAAAAATCTGGCCCTCAACTGGCCATATTTCTCTTGATAACTAACCACTGGACCAAGAAATTCATTCTAATTAAACACGAGCAATTTTAATAAAGTCAGACTTTATTTAACTGACTAAGGCCAAACAACTTAACTGTAGATAATGTGCTTTTAGACTATTTATTTACAAGAAAAAAACTTATTCCATAAAATGTTATATAACTAGTGACTGAGCAACAGGAAATGACCATTAATGAATAGGTTCAAATTAAGCATATAATTATAATCATCACTATTATTCGAATCATCGCTTTAAGATATTCTTTGATGACAATACTGTGGTTAAGCTTATTCACAAAGCATTTTTAACAGTGTACCTTATAGAGATCTTTCTCAATTTTTCTTTTTTTAAAAGGTGACCGGTAAGGGGATCTTAACCCTTGACTTGGTGTTGTCAGCACCACGCTCTCCCAAGTGAGCCACAGGCTGGCCTTTGTCTCAATTTTTTAAGCTATACTGTGCCATGTGCTTTCTCATGCACATACGACCTGTGCAATGTTAGATGTTGAAGGTGTCAATCTCCTAAAAGCTTTTTTGTGAGGTTCCAGGGAAACAACAACAAAAGTTGCAGCAACAGTAGCAACCAGAACAACAGCATGAGCTAGGACCTTGTGCTAAGAACTTTACGAGTGTTATTTCATTCCATCCTTACCACAACCCTGTGAGGTAATATTATCCTTATTACATGGAAGAAACAGACACAAAGAGGATAAGTGACTTGTCACAGGTAACCCAGTTAGCAAGTAGTTGAGCTGGTATTCGCCCCAGGCAGTATGACTCCAGGGTTTATACTCTGAATCTCTATATCTCGACTATGATCCTCATAATGATCAATAAGGTCAGACACCCACATGAACTAGAAATAGGCTTGATAGTAATCCCTATTTATAAATTTTATGACTGAGCAAATAAATGCCCCCCCATTCACAACTCCTACTTATTAACACTTGTAACAGCATACAGTAGTTGCTAATGCTATTTGAAACACTTCTGAAGGTACTTTTCCTACATTTAGTTATAAGCACAAAAAAACAGATCATAAACTCTCACTGTAACTCAAAACTTCATACTTACAGGCTATTAATCTGCTAGCTCTACAGGTTCCAATGCCTTAAACCTCAATTCAAGGGAGATAATAATTATAGCAACTCTCATCCTCAAAGAGCCAAATCTTTATTTTTATTTACTGCTAGGATTCTGTTTACACAAACCCTTCACAAGATAATAAAGGCAGAGTTACAATCCAAGTCAGATGCATACAGAAATACATTCTGATTGGTCTTCCAATCAGAGCCTAAAAAGGTGTTCATCTTCCTTCCAAGAAAAACAGAAAAAGGCTTTTAAGCAAATGTATAAAGGACCCCATTCTAGGGGAAAGGAAAAGCTAAGAGGAGGCTGTGAAGGCAATTTAAAGTACTAGATACAACCAAAGACCTAAAAGGTAAACCCAGTATATCCCCTAAATATGTGTAGTGCCATAACTTCCTTGATGCTGTTAGAATCTCTCGTAAGTAGCATTTCCCCATCCTTCAAAGGACTAACACACATAAATATTCTAAGAAAAAATTGCATTCATTAGGCATAAGCTGGTCTATATGAAAAGTAATGTTCACTCAAAACCATGTAATTTATAAAGCACTTTCACATATTTCATTGCCCATTCACTACCACCATTCAATAACCAATGAGGGCAATTTGTTATCCCCATTTTACAAATGAGGAATGAAAGGATTTTACCTAAATTCATATAATGTGTGACTGGTAGAGCCTCCAACTCAAATCATGTGATACCAAATCAAAAGGTCCATATCAAAAGGTCACAAAAATATCAAAAGGTCACAAAACTATCCTGGCCCAATTTGCACAGGTCTATTACCAATACTGTAAGAACAAATGTCAGCTGCTAATGACATCATGTGCTATAAGTACAAAAGGGAAAAAAAAAACAAACAGCATTTTCTCTGAGAGGCCTGGCCCCCTGTTCGGCACCCAACCTATACTTTGTATAGCTCGGCATAGTTCTCACAACAACTCTCCATTTAGGTGCTGGTATTCCCATTGTATACCTCAGGAAACAGACCTACAGAGATCTTAGTAACTTGACTACAGTTACACATTAAACCAATGACATAGCATTGCTTGTAACCATGTGTCCACTATCGCACACTGCCTTCCATGATATCACAGTGAAGTCCTTTTCTAATCAACAACAAAGAAAAGTGAAGTACTTTTTAGTATTTTTAGTACTTTTTAGTACTACTTTACTTTAATATTTTAAAGCATTAAACAACCATTCTCCCACTTGTTGCTGTCATAATATCACTTCCAAGCAGGGTGCCTTTTTTCCTTTCTGATTTTTCTCTGGTTTACTCTTAATATCTGCTAGCCTCACTGTGTCCTGGAAAAGGATCTACATGTTAGAACAGAAAAGTAATCTGTCCTTAACTAATAGCATTTTTTTTTAAAGATGACCAGTAAGGGGATCTTAACCCTTGAATTGGTGTTGCCAGCACCACGCTCACACAGTGAGCTAACTGGCCATCCCTATATGGGATCCAAACCCATGGCCTTGGTATTATCAGCCCCACACTCTCCCAAGTGAGCCACGGGCCGGCCCTTAATCACTACTTTCTGAAGGCTTTAGCCAACCCAGACAAGACACAAGAACAACAAAATGCATAAATGTAATCCCATTACCATCCCAGAATCTGGCATCCCACCACATTATAGTGAAACATTGGGGACAGAGAGCATGTGCCTTGAAATACCTGCGCCACCACCCCCCCCCATTATTAACTGCTAATGAAGGACAAAGATAGATAAGAAAAAAAGTAAACATGACACTTTAAATAGTTTTAGACTTTGGGAAGATTACTGAAGGACTTCCCAGAACAAAATTTAATTAGTTTTAACAAGCTAAGGTATATTATTATTCCCAAAGAAGACTTCCTTATCTGAAGCAAACAGGAGGAACTTTCTGTTAACACAAGCTGTACTCATAATAGTTGAATAGCTAAAAAGGCTTTTAACCAAAACTCTAAGCTCAGGGAACAAAATAGGAAAAGCTAGGTCAATCTCAGCCGAACTGGAGGGGGCAGTGGAAAAGCCTGCTGGAAAGACTACGAACAAGGACAGGAGTAGATAAAAAGGAAACAGGAAGAATTGAGCGAGAGAGAGTGTGTAGAGAGGGAAGAGGAGCAAGGAGCAATGAAAGCTGGAACCTAGGAAGTACTGATTGAGATGGGGCACTCAGGGCCTTCAAAAGTAAGGAAATAAAAGCCTAGAACCAGAAGTTTTGCCAGAACTCCCTCTCTGGAAAGGCCCCTCCTCTTCTACGGGCTACAATTAAGCTAAAGGAAATGAACTGGCCAAGACTAGAGAAAATGGAGTTCATCTAAGATATAGGGGAAGGTCCTGCACAAGGATAAGGGTTAACTGGTAGAGAATAGAAGGAACTTTTTAGTGTTTTAAAATGTGTTACGATTTTGGTAATACCAAGCTTTATTAAACATATCGAGTTCATTTTTAACTAAAATAAAAAATAAAATGTGTTAACTTTCAATGGGTGAATTGTATGATGTGTAAATTATCTAAATAAATCTGTCATCTTTTAAAGTGGGTTAAGCTGGGCAATGTTTGACTACTTACGTTTTAAATTAACATGATCAGTTCAGTTATCTATTTAAGAATACCCCCCAACTTCCCTCACTCCGTAGGTAAAGTTTACTTGTGTCTGGGAACATCTCTGGTGCAAAACTTCAGTCTTAGAAGACGACAGGAGTATTATGAATATGGACTAAGCCACGGAGGAAAAATTGGGAGCTCGGTTTTTAAACAAGAGGTGTTCCCCTTTTTCCCCTTGGAATTTATTTGATAAAATTTTATCAGTGGTGTGGGGGAAGGAAGCTTTTGTTTGGGGTCTGCCTTGAAGTGGAATATCAGGTTTCTCCAGGGGATGATCTAGGGCCAAAATCTACCTAGTCAAAGAAAACGATCTGGGGTGGAAAATTCAAGTTAGTTCTGGCGAAATCCCAGGTTTATCAAGAAATGATCACACAAGTCTTATCTCTGCTACCCTCAAATTGTACTGTATGCCCCTGTCACTTCCGACTGTTACTAGCGAAGAAGACGGATGCTTTGCCATGATCCCAGAAGTTTCTGGCGAGCTGCCCACTGACGCAAATTAGAGAGCCATTCGGGCACCGACCTGGGTGAAACTAGGCGCCACGTCCGGCGCTGGGTTCCCCCTTCATTCCTCTCAATTTAGGAAAAGGGATGCAGAAGGGCTGAAAGCGAGCGGGAACGCCCGATCACCCATCTTCGCCCTCCTCCCCTGAGCCGGGTTTCGGGGAGCCGCCTCCCCGCCACGACCCTCCCCAACGCCCCAGGGTATGCCCATCTCCTCCCGCCCGCCCCTGCCTTGGGCCTGCGACCCCGGGGAGGAGGGGGCGGCGGCGAGCGCCCTGACCGGCAGCAGGCGCACCTCCCCCGGGGCAGCTGTCGCCGCGGCCCGCCCGGCCTGGGCCTCCCCGGGAGCAATAGGCTATCGATTCAGCAGCCTGTCGCTAGGAGCCCCGGGAGAGCGAGGCCTACACCGCCCGGCCGGAGCCCCGGCCTCGATTTCGCCACTTTCCCCACTCCGGAGGGGGAGCCGGGGGGCAACCAGGCCCGGCTGGGCTGACGGGAAGAGAAGCAGCGACCACCTGCAACGGCAGCCACGGGGAAACAGAGTGCTGGCTCCCGGCTCCCGCCAACAAGTCTCCTGGGGGTCGCCCACCTACCCCCTGCCTCGGAAGTTGCTCATTCAAGTTCAGCCTGGTGCCCCTTAGTCTCCAGAGCCCTCGCCACTCTCAAAACCGTAATAAAAACAGGACGCGGAAGAGGCCACCGCCGTAGGAAAGGAGATGGAGCTTGGCCCGTAAAGGCGCCGAGGGGGGCAGCCAGTCCCCTCCCCCCGCTGACCCCACCAGCCCCCGGGTCGCAGCCCCAGGCCGCTGGGCGTCCGGCCCTGTCACCGCCTACGGTTACCAGATTCGTATAACTTCGTATAATGTATGCTATACGAAGTTATTACGCGACCCCGGGGAGGAGGGGGCGGCGGCGAGCGCCCTGACCGGCAGCAGGCGCACCTCCCCCGGGGCAGCTGTCGCCGCGGCCCGCCCGGCCTGGGCCTCCCCGGGAGCAATAGGCTATCGATTCAGCAGCCTGTCGCTAGGAGCCCCGGGAGAGCGAGGCCTACACCGCCCGGCCGGAGCCCCGGCCTCGATTTCGCCACTTTCCCCACTCCGGAGGGGGAGCCGGGGGGCAACCAGGCCCGGCTGGGCTGACGGGAAGAGAAGCAGCGACCACCTGCAACGGCAGCCACGGGGAAACAGAGTGCTGGCTCCCGGCTCCCGCCAACAAGTCTCCTGGGGGTCGCCCACCTACCCCCTGCCTCGGAAGTTGCTCATTCAAGTTCAGCCTGGTGCCCCTTAGTCTCCAGAGCCCTCGCCACTCTCAAAACCGTAATAAAAACAGGACGCGGAAGAGGCCACCGCCGTAGGAAAGGAGATGGAGCTTGGCCCGTAAAGGCGCCGAGGGGGGCAGCCAGTCCCCTCCCCCCGCTGACCCCACCAGCCCCCGGGTCGCAGCCCCAGGCCGCTGGGCGTCCGGCCCTGTCACCGCCTGGCCCCCTGCCCCAAGGCCCCTTCTCCATGACACCGGCGACGAGGGCTCGAGCTGCCCTTGCCGCCGGCACGCCTCGGCCTCCTCCGCCTGCAAATCCCAAAATTGCCCTCCGCACCTTTTAAAGTACGCGGAGGAAGAGTTTACCATCCAACTTTGTCAAGCGGTAACCTCGCCCCCCTGCCCGACCCACACTTTCAGGGCAGTCATCCGGAGAGATCACTTTGCACTTGGGATAAAGCGAATTAAGGACCTGTCAACCATTTTAGGTCTTTTTTTACAGAAGACATCCTCTCCCTCCCTTCCCTTCCCCCCTCCCCCTGCAAAGGTTTGAATTTGACACCAAACCTTCCCACCGCTGAAGCGGGGTTGAGAAGGGAGGGGTGGGGACTGAGGTCAGGAGGAGGGTGGCGAGGGAGAACGAGAGGGGGAGGTAGGAAGGGGGCCAGGAGGCGCGGGGAGGGGAAGGGGGTTGATTTACCTGAGACCAGCCACTGGCCTCCATTGTTGGAGAATTCAATGGCATTGACACAGCCGAAGTGGCCGAGGAGGTCCTTCTTGTAGAGGTTTCTGCAGCCCCGCAGGCGTCTCCTCTGAAAGTCCTGAGTGAGCAGGGGGTCCCCATGCAAGCCCCGCTGGGACAAGAAGCCCACCACTGACCTCATGCTGCCCCCCAGGCCAGCTCTCCTCTTCATGCTGGAACCGCCGCCGCCGCCGCTCGCGCCGCCGCCCCTCCCTCGGCCTCGCGCGCGGCCGCCGCTCTCCCCCCACCCGGCCCTCCCTCCGCGCTGCGATCCGGGTGGTTCTTTAACCAGCCATGGCAGACAGAGCGAGGTGTGCAGACATTCGGTGGCGTTCGCGGCTTCCCGATGGTGCCCTCCCTCCCCTTCCCCCCTAGGCTCCTCCTTCTCCTCCTCCGCCTCTTCCAGCAGCTGATCCTCAGCTGCGGCCGCGCTTCCGCGATGCGCGGCCCTCCCGCCC
>NW_007727069.1:177888-185291 GCF_000696425.1 Galeopterus variegatus | reverse complement strand
CCATTTTGAACACTTCCCCTCCTACCCCCATTTCGGTTCCCTAATACTCCCTTCTTCCAGCCCTTCAGTAAAAAAGGCTAAATTGTTCAGTCTGGGAGATAATAGAGTGATCTATGGGAAAAAGAGAGAGGGAGAGAGACATTAAGTGAGAAGAAAATTGCCAAAACCGAGTCAAGAAAGTCCCAGGAAGCAGAAAGTCCATTAATTTCAGATACATTTGCAAAACACAGGAAGCATTATTCGAAAATAGCGATATATGTTATTTAATTGGGTGCGGTGAGCTCCTCCTGAATGTGGTCTGGAGTGTGGCGCTCTGAGGTTGTACAGAAGTTAACCAGCAGCTGTTTTTCAGGTCAGAAGTAGCTGTACTTCAGGAATCACCTCGTTGACCCCAGTGAAGAAACTGCTTGTTAAGTATTTTGGAATTCTACCAGTTACAGTAAAAAGTCCCCTTTTCTATGCATTGTAGTATTTTTCCTAGAAGTTATGCTCTGTCGTTAAATGGTAACAAGCTACTGAAATACGTAGACGTCAGTTTTTTTTTGTTTTGTTTTGTTTTTTTAAAGATGACCGGTAAGGGGATCTTAACCCTTGACTTGGTGGTGTCAGCACCACGCTCACCCAGTGAGCAAACCGGTCATCCCTATATGGGATCCGAACCCGTGGCCTTGGTGTTATCAGCACCACACTCTCCCGAGTGAGCCACGGGCCGGCCCCGTAGATGTCAGTTTTGCCCTTTCAATTTAGCAGGAATTACATCCTCTGGACCAGAAATGGCACGTGAGCAGTACATCCACCATTGAAAGATGGGCTGCAAGTGGAAAAGGTTTGCATGACAAGTAAAATTATCTACTTCTGCTTTTTGTACAATGAGTGATAAATTAATTGTGGTACAAATATGCAAGTGTTGAATTTAAAAGTCCACATTATAACAAACATTGCTAGACTTCACAGAAATTCACCAAATTCCAGAAATTAGAGTTTTAATAAAATATTATTCCCCAAATAGGAAAATGTGTAGTGCTTTCTCTTTTTTGTTGTTGTTGTTTTGGCAGCTGGCCAGTATGGGGATCCAGACCCATAGTGCTTTCTTTTAAAGTTTTATTCTCAGGATGCTTTATAATAATCCATAATATTTATTCATTATAATAGCAACATAAACATCAGTAGTAGTATACCAGCTTGCTTGAAGATTTATAGCACCAAACATCTTTCCTTCATAGCAATATCATAATGTATAATCATTTATTTTTGTGATTTTTGTGAAAATATCCCCGACTCTGCTCTAAGCTCTCTGAGAGCAGGGACCATGTCTGTTCTACTCAGGGATGTATGTCCAGAGTCAGTACATGCTGGCACTTAGTGACCACTTTAATATTTGCTGAATATGTGAATGAACTTAGGGAGTGGAGAGGAGTTTGGAGAGGAAGGTAATGATTTCAGTTTTGGATGTGCTGAGTATGAGGTATCTATGCTTCATTCCAGTGGAGTCCATTCATTGCAAGGCCGGTTTTCCTTCTAACTGTTCCTTTGCTTGACATACTCAATTCACACATTCCTAAACAGGGAGCCCTCTGACTCCTTCTAATTAATAGGTGGTCATTTATACCTACCTTATTTGCCTGGAGTGGGAGAGATAGGCACAGGAATAATGTATTTGAAGTGACTTTTACCATGGTAATATATGACACACCCTCCTCTCCCCTCTTAAGCACCTACCTTTTCTCCACAACTTTATTTATTTATTTTTTTTTTTTTAAAAAGATGACCGGTAAGGGGATCTCAACCCTTGGCTTGGTGCTGTCAGCACCACGCTCAGCCAGTGAGCAAACCGGCCATCCCTATATGGGATCCGAACCCATGGCCTTGGTGTTATCAGCACTGCACTCTACCGAGTGAGCCACGGGCCGGCCCTCTCCACAACTTTAAATGTTACTCTTTTCCTCTAACTCTGGAAAAACTGTCCTATTTACCTCAGCCTAAAAATAGACAGGATCTGATCACGTGCCAACCCAATTCTAGGACTTTACTAGAAACTTCCTTAACTGCTTAGTGACCAAGCAGGGCAGAAAAATAAGACCACCCAGTCTGTTTATGTCCTCCTGTTAGTCTGGGCAGCTATTTGTAAGGATAGTGAATAAAATCTCACTCTCCCTATTTCTGTAATTACGGTTACCAGATACAATACAGGGTGCCCAGTCAGTACGAATTTCAGATAAAGAATAATGTTTTAGTATAAGTATGTCCCATGCAATATTTCTTCATTGTTTATCTGAAATTCAAATTGAATTGGGCATTCTGTATTTCTATTTGCTCTGGAAACCCTAACTATAATATAGCCAACTTCAGATGATCAAACTCCATGGTATCTATTTGCTTTTAATAAGAATTTAACATAGTCTCTAGTGTCGTTAATTGCAAACTAATAATATTGTAAATAACTACATAACGCAAACACTTAATCAATTTTAATAACCATATGAGCTTTGCCTTTTTTTTTTTTTTTTTTAAAGATGACCGGTAAGGGGATCTTAACCCTTGACTTGGTGTTGTCAGCACCACGCTCACCCAGTGAGCAAACCAGCCATCCCTATATGGGATCCAAACCCGTGGCCTTGGTGTTATCAGCACCGCACTCTCCCGAGTGAGCCACGGGCCGGCCCTGAGCTTTGCCTTTTTGATATAGGCATTTATAGTGTACTTAGCTTTAAAATAGGAAATAGAATTGAACTCCTGAGTAATCTCTCCACTGTGCAGAATGCATGGAGGAAGAGGAAAAAGAGTGAAAAATTCATATATTTCTTACCTAGACCCAGAAACTTATGTGTATTAACATTTGTTGAGCTCTTTTACCTGCCCGTAATCCTGCCGACTGGGCAAATTGTCGAGCTAGGGCTGGGTCTGGAGCTCACAGACCCCTCAAGCCCGTTGTCCAGACTGGGTCACAAACCCTTCACACGCCAGGATGGGTCCCCGGACCCCTCACTTGCCAGGCTGGGTCACCAGACCCCTTACACTCAGGTCTATGAGCTAGGTAACTGGCAAACAGGTCCTTGGAAGCCATAGGTTGGAAGGCGTGGCCGCACAGAGCAGCCACCGCCCAAGACAGTTGCCAGACAAACTGCAGCACTGCACATGCGCACTAACTCCACCCCCCACACAATTTGTTTACAGAGAATGTGCTGAACCACCCCCAACTGGCCCTGAGGTAGGGGAGCCTGATTAAATTATTTTATTTTCCCAACAACATTCATACTCAGGAAACCCTGAAACACTATTTTAGAAATTCATTCTAGGATAATGAAGATATGCAAATTCCTTACCACAGGAATCCTTATGTAATTGCTCCACCATGGTCTGAATACTGGTCAAACATAGAGTTCCCAGAAATTCATTTACGGGCCGGCCCGTGGCTCACTCGGTAGAGTGCGGTGCTGATAACACCAAGGCCCCGGGTTCGGATCCCACATAGGGATGGCCGGTTTGCTCACTGGCTGAGCGTGGTGCTGACAACACCAAGCCAAGGGTTGAGATCCCCTTACCGGTCATCTTTAAAAAAAAAAAAAAAAATGTGTGGAAACTTTGTCCCCAAGGCAACAGTGTGGAGAGGTAGGGCCTATTTTTTATTATTATTGGGGGTTGATTGTACATTTGTGTGGGGTACAACATTGAATATCAATGCCTGTGTGCAATATGTGATGTTCAAATCAGGATAATTAGTATATTCTTCATTATACGATGTAATCAGTTTTCGTAGCCCTTTACCTCTCCTTCTCCCCTTCCCTTCCCCCTTTCCCTCCTCTGGTAACCTCAGCTGTTTTCTTCTCTTGAAAGTTCAACATATTATTGTGATTGTTGTATCTTTCTTCCTTTTTTTATTTATTTGTTTTTTTTTTTGTTTTTTTTTAAAGATGACCGGTAAGGGGATCTTAACCCTTAACTTGGTGTTGTCAGCACCACGCTCACCCAGTGAGCAAACCGGCCATCCCTATATAGGATCCGAACCCGTGGCCTTGGTGCTATCAGCACCGCGCTCTACCAAGTGAGCCACGGGCCGGCCTTTTGTTTGTTTGTTTGTTTGTTTTAGCTTCCATATATAAGTGAGGACATGCAGTTTCTCTTTCTGTGCCTGGCTTATTTCACTTAACATAATTTTCTTTAAGTTCATCCATGTTGCTACAAATGGCAGTATTTCATTCTTTTTCATGGCAGAGTAGTATTCCATTGTATAAATATACCACATTTTCCTTATCCAGTCATCCAACAATGGACATTTAGGTTGGTTCCAACTCTTGGTTATTGTAAATAGAGCTGCAATAAGCAAGGGAGTACAGATGTCCCTTCAATATGATGATTTCCATTCCTTTGGGTATATATCCAGCCGTGGGATGGCTGGGTTGTATGGCAGTTCTATCTGTAGTTGTTTGAGGAACCTCCATACCATTTTCCTTAATGACTGAACTAATTTACAGTTGAGATGTGGGACCTTTTAAAACTGATCAAAGGGATTCATTATGAATAACAAAAGACACTCCCAGCACTTAGGAATTTCCAAGGATTTTAGGAACTCTGTGACAGGAACTGGGGACAAAGACAAAATATGTTTCATCTTATACCACAGATATGAATTATCATTCATTCATTCAACAAATGTTTATTGAATATAATAGTGAGCAAAGAAAGAGACCCTAACCAATGTTCATGGTGTTTACGGGACAGTGATAGATTTTTTTTTTTTTTTTTAAAGATGACCGGTAAGGGGATCTCAACCCTTGACTTGATGTTGTCAGCACCACGCTCAGCCAGTGAGCCAACTGGCCGTCCCTACATAGGATCCGAACCCATGGCCTTGGTGCTATCAGCACCGCCCTCTCCCGAGTGAGCCACAGGCCGGCCGTGACAAAGATTTTAATCAAAGACTCACATAAGGGGCCGGGTTCGGATCCTATGTAGGGACGGCCAGTTGGCTCACTGGCTGAGCGTGGTGCTGACAATACCAAGCCAAGGGTTGAGATCCCCTTACCGGTCATCTTTAAAAAAAAATAATAAAAATAAAAAATAAATTTAAAAAAAAATTAAATTAAATTAAAAAAAAAAAAAGACTCACATAAGACGTTGGCCAATTTGCTCAGCTGGTTAGAGAATGGTGTTAAAACACCAAGGTCAAAGGTGTCCCCGTATGTACCAGCCAGCCACCAAAAAAAAAAAAGAAAAACCAATGACAAAAAAAAAAAAAAATCACACAAGTAAATGTAAGATTACAGTAATGCTAACAATTGCTAACATTTATTGAGCACTTACATGGCTTGCACTATTCCAAGTCCTTTACAGAAATTAACTATGAAGAAACCCCATGAAAGAAAGTATTATCGGCCAGCCCGGTGGCGCACTGCTACAGTGCGCCGCTTGAGAGCGCGGCGGCGCTCCCGCCGAGGGTTCGGATCCCACATACAGACTGGCCGCTCACTGGCTGAGCGAGGTGCGGGCGCAGCGCCGAGAGTTGCGATCCCGTTGCCGGTCCCGGTCCGGTACGGGCACGACACTGAGGGTTGCGATCCATTGCCAGTCACGAAAAAAGACAAAAAGGAAAAAAAAAAAGAAAGAAAGTATTATTATCCTGTGTTATAGATGAGGAAAATAACAGTTATGGAATATAAAAATATGTTTTTTTCTTTTTTTCTTTTCTTCTTTTGGAACATGAAATATATGTTTCTGCATATATTAAATGGGGTTGTTTTGATAAAGAAATGAATTCTTATTGGTAAGCCCTTAGATCAATGTCTGACTTGTAGGTCTGAGTGTTAGCTATTATGATGATAATGATAACAGTGAGAGATTAAAGTGGGAGATCCTAGTACAGACATTAAGTAAGGCTGTGAGCTGAAGGAAGAGTAGATGTGAATAAAGCAAAGTGAGTGGTTGGGTGGAGGTGCTCCCAGCAAAGGTAACAGTACAGGCAAAGGCCCTGTGTGGGGAGAGATCTGGAAGAAGGCTACTGTGGCTGAAGCATATGGATGGAGAACATGATACCAGAAGAAGATGCAGTTAGATGACTAGTAAATTCTTTAAGGCTGTGACCATGTTAAGGATTTTAGTCTTTACCTAGGAGTCACTGAATGGTCTTAAATAGGGAGCTTATGTGATGAGTTTTGCATTTTCTGAGATTATTTTGGCTAATGTGAGAAGAAAGAATTGGAGGAGACTAAGAGTAGATTTGAGTAGATGATTAGGAAGCTTTTGCAATAGTACAGGGAAGAGAAGATGGTAGCGTGAATAAGGCTAGTGACAGTGGAGTTGGAGAGTAAATGAGTTTAAGGTGAAAAGAATAGAATTAGAGAGGGTGGGGGATGAGGGGCAAGACATGAAGGAAATGCCTAGTTTCAGACTTGTATAACCATTCACTAAGACAGGACCCCTTGGAAAAGGCTCAGTTTTGAGGGGGAAAACCATGAGTTCTGTTATATACACATTGAATTTGAGGTGCCTTTGAGACTTCCCAGAAGAGCTGACTGGTAGCCTGAGCTCAAATGCATGGTCAAGGCTGCAGTCATTGATACAGAGGTGGTTGGTGAATATTCTCAGGCATGGATGAAAATATTCAGGGGAAGCATCAAGAGGAAAGAAAATAGACGAGGGGGCCAAGCCTGTGGCACACTTGGGAGAGTGCGGCGCTGGGAGCGCAGCAGCACTCCCGCCGTGGGTTCGGATCCTATATAGGGATGGCCGGTGCGCTCACTGGCTGAGCGTGGGGCAGGCAACACCAAGCCAAGGGTTGCGATCCCCTTACTGGTCAAAAAAAAAGGACAAAAAAAAAAAAAAAGAGACGAGGGCCTAGGACTGACCTTTTGCTGGAGTGAGCAGGACTGAAGCAGGGACCTAAACCTGCACGGGCTGTAGGCAAATTTTAAAAGGACACATTTTTATCTTGGCATGCATTTCTCTGAGTTCCCTCTTTTCCTGTGGTTATTTGGTATTTTGAACCTTGGTTATGGGGTGAGATGATATTATTTATATAAATGTAAAGTTGTTTTCCAGTCAGCCTGAAGCTGCCGACTTGCACATACTATCCAGACCCTGGGAAACCAAGGAAGACATCAATAAAGCTATGCTGATTCCATCCCTCCAGCAGGACCCTGAGATAACAGCAAGGATGGGAACAGAAACCAGATGGAGCCTTGGAGAGACCTTGCACCTGGCTCCTTGAATGGAGCCCCTACAGCTCACTTTCCCCTCCCTCCTGCTTTTCATTTCCCACATTCCATTCCCTCAGCCCCCCTCTTTATTTTTATTTTTATTTTTTTAAAAAAGATGACCGGAAAGGGGATCTCAACCCTTGGCTTGGCGCTGTCAGCACCACGCCCAGCCCCTGAGCAAACCCGCCAGCCCTTTTCAAGATTCAAACC
>NW_007727069.1:163644-177878 GCF_000696425.1 Galeopterus variegatus | reverse complement strand
TTTTTTTTTTTTTTTTTTTTTAAAAAAGATGACCGGTAAGGGGATCTCAACCCTTGGCTTGGTGCTGTCAGCACCACGCTCAGCCAGTGAGCAAACCGGCCATCCCTATATAGGATCCGAACCCTTGGCCTTGGTGTTATCAGCACCGCACTCTACCGAGTGAGCCACAGGCCGGCCCTATCTTTTTATCTTTTTTAAAAAAATAAAAATAAATATAAAATAAAATGAGTCATTGAGATGGCTTTAGTCTGGCCTTTTTCCTTCAGGCTTACCAAACAGATAGGTTAGCCTACCATATTAGTTTGTTTTGTGTTGCTGTAACAGAATACCTGAGACTGGGTAATTTATAAAGAAAACAAAATTTATTGCTTACAGTTTCTGAGACTGAGAAGTCCAAAGTCCATCTGGTGATGGCGACAGTGAACCAGGGGTCTCACATTGCAAGATGGTGGAGGCAGAGAGAGCAGAGAAACATACTCTCTTCTTTTAAAACCCTCAGAACCATGACCCTGACCACCATATTTAATCCATTCACTGCAGCACGACCCTATAATCCAATCATCTCTTCAAGGCTCCACATTTCAATTACCATAACAGGATTTCCCCACCCTCTTTACAGTCACAGTGGGGGCTAAGTTTCTAACACATAAAACCTGGGGGACACAATTCAAGTTTCAGTGAGTTTTGGGGGAACATGATTCAATCCACTCCCCCTACCATCTCTGCTCAGGTCACCAGTATTCCTGCATAAAAGCTGACTTCCATTTTCACCAACATTTGATTTTTGAGTGGTTTGTTTTTGAAAGGGGACAGGCAATTGGATGGACCTGTGCCCTGTACCACTTTGAGGGATGCTTAGGATTGATGCTTGGGTAGAGGAGGATTCACTTACCAAGGAGTCAGAAAGGGTGCCCAGAAATATAAGCAAAAAATTGGGAGAACATTGTATCATGGAAGCTGGGAAAAATTAGCATCTCAAGGAGGGAGTGATCAGTTGTGTTAATTGTTGCTAAAAAGTTAATATATGGGGGGGAGAGGGAGGAGGGAGGGAGGTTTCAGTGATGGGCCATAATAATCAACCACATTGTATATCGACAAAATAAAAATTTAAAGGAAAAAATAAAAATAATAAAAAATTTAAAAAATAAAAATAAATTTTAAAAAAAGAACATGCTCTTCAAAGACTTATTTAACCAAGCCTGACTTATTTAACCAAGAGAGTCAGAAAACTTGGTTTTGTTCAATCCAAAAAGGTCTGTAATATGAGGACCTATCTACTGAAAGTTAATTTGAATTATTACTTTGTACCTTATTTTCATGTGGACCTCAGACAAAATGCTTTCCTTTAATGTGTTTATAAATGGAAAATGCACAGGTTTGTTTTTAGCAATATTGATAATAAATTGGAAAATGCCCCCCAAAATAAAATAAAATAAAAAGTTAATATATGACTGAAAAATGTTGGATTTATTGATACCAAGACCCCACCAGTGAGACACCAATGATTTCAATCAGAGCTCCTTCAAGGTTGTGATAGGGCAGGATCCCAGAAGAGAATTGGTTGAGCAGGCAGTGGAAGGAAAGGAAATGGAGACAGTAAAATGAATAATGGGAAGGGGACGTAGGATCCAGGAAGGGTTTTGTTTCGTTTAATAGGAAAAAAAGACAATATTTAAAAACCATTGAAGGGCCGGCCCGTGGCTCGCTTGGGAGAGTGTGGTGCTGGTAACACAAAGGCCACGGATTTGGATCCCCATATAGTGATGGCCAGTTAGCTCACTTGGGAGAGCATGGTGCTGACAACACCAAGTCAAGGGTTAAGATCCCCTTACCGGTCATCTTTTTAAAAAATAATAAAATAAAATAAAATAAATAAACAGTGAAAACTAGGAGAGTGAGATGACCTAGCTGGCTGATGTTGAGGGCTCACATGGAGTTTCTCTGGTACTGATCTGCCCTATTGTATGGCTTTCTAGAACAGTGTACAAACTACCCATATCAGGACCATACAGAAAGCAGATAATTGGCTCATTAGGCTGGCCGGTTTGCTCACTTGGCAGAGCTGGTTCTGATAATACCAAGGTCAAGAGTTCAGATCCCCCTACCAGCCAGCCACCAAAAAAAATAAAATAAAATAAGATAGCTGGGCTCATTAGAGTTTGGGAGTTTTGTGGGTGGATGAAGTAAAAAAAAAAAAATTGAGGAACAAGGAAGTTTACAGTCTTCGCAAAATAGTGAAAGTATAGACAACAGAATCTAAGCTAGATCAGGAGGGAAAATAAGAAAGGGATTGATGAGGGTCGGTGAATGAGGGTCCCAATGAGGTCAAAGAAAGTTGTTGTAGGAGTAATTAACAGATGAAGAGGAGGAAAAATATATATTCCTCTTCCATCCTAGGTTCATGGCTGAGGCTCCTATAACAAGACAGATTAACAAGAGAAAAGCACACGTAATGAAATGAAAACCCAAAAAACAGTTAAATTTGTTTGTTTTTATGCTAAGTTTGATGGAAAGTAGACAGTCACGGATAAATACAATTGGAAAAAGGGGGTATGATTTAATGGTAATGAACTGGGGAGAACACAGAAAGGCCTGTTTGTTTAGATTCTACTCTGTGACCCTATGTCTTCAAAGATAAGGATGCTCCTTTCCTCCAGATATAAGGAGAGCACCTCTCCAATGAAGAGGCTTCAGGGGAAGATCTAGGTTATATGACCTGCCTCAGGGGAGAAGGGTGTGAGGGGAGGGGAAAGGTGAGAGTGACCTTCCTTCTGCTATTTTCTCAAATTCCTTCAGCTTAAAATATTTAATATGCCCAGGTACCATATTTTGGTGTAGTGTGTCCTGAACCCTATCACAGGCAAGTTGGAAGGACAGGAGTTTGTGGTCAAAGAAGATGGCTGAATTAGAGATTCTGGAAGTGGCACAGTTATTCTGGAAGTGGCACAGATGATGACAGGGACCAAGGAGTGATGGAAGGAGTGGATTGCTCAGGAGGAGTTAAAGAGAAAGATGTTAGGGCCAGCCCACAGCTCACTTGGGAGAGCGTGGTGCTGACAACACCAAGTCAAGGGTTAAGATCCCCTTACTAGTCATCTTTTAAAAAAAATAAAATAAGGAGAAGGATGTTGAGGAGATCAAGGAATGAACAGCCAGGGCACTGAATCATCCTTTGATTGATGAAGTCATCTAGGACAATGGCAGGACTTGTGGTGGAGAGAAATAACAGGCCAACGTCTTTGCTTGACTGAGCAGGGAGTTACAGGGAGGGCAACAGATAAAAGCAATGAGATACAGAAAAGAGTGGGACAGGTGAGTGGCGTAGACCTCAAAGTTGGCTTTTCTTTTCTTTTTTTTTTTTTTTGTTCTTTTTTCTATTTTTTTTTTCCAGGTTTTCTTTTCTTTTTTAAAAAGTTTTTCCTTTTTTTTTTTTTCATAACTTTTTTTTTTCTTTTTTTTGGCGGCTGGCCATAATGTTACAAGGCTGTCTTTTTCTTTTTAAGTACAGACGAAAGAATAATAGTCTGGAGACAACAGTGGTTAGCAAAAGAATAACAATCCCACCTCTGTTAAAGGAAAGTTAAATAAAAATTATAGAAGGCCATTGTTTTGGACTAAGTTCCTACACTAGGTCCCAAAAGACCCAGACTAAAAACCAAAATGGAGTCACCCCTTCTACATTCCATGTCACTTAGGCTATGATCTGACCTTCCGAGAAGTCAGGAGAAAGGTAACAGCTAATTTCCCCAACAAGCCAGTTTAAATCTCCAATAGGTATGATAATGAAGTTCCCTCTGCTTTAGTCCTCACACAAAACAGATAGCCTGCAGTAACCTGATGTTATTTTTCTATTGTTCTGTCTTCCTGTCCCCACCTTTCAAGGAAAGTAACTTTGAAATGACTGATCTATTTTTTGTTTTGTTTCTGCTTTCTTTAGCCTTTTTCTGCCTATAAACCAACCTCCTCTGCTTGGCTCATTGGAACACTTATTTTATGAATAACGTGTTGCCCAATTCTAGAATTGCAATAAAGCCAACTGAGATCTTCAACTAAATTTGTTATAATTTTGTCTTTGACAGGAAAAAAAATATTTTAAAAAGGAATCATGGCTCTCATTCAGATGTAAAATTAAATATGTTAAAAATTTTAGTTAAGGGGCCGGCCCGGTGGCGCACTGGATAGTGCGCCGCTTGGGAAGCGCGGCGGCGCTCCCGCCCGAGGGTTCGGATCCCACATACAGACCGGTTCCCGCTCACTGGCTGGGTGAGGCGCGGGAGCAGCGCCGAGGGTTGCGATCCCGTTGCCGTTCCTGTCTGGTGCGGGGGCAGCACTGAGGGTTGCGATCCGTTGCCGGACACGGAAAAAAAAAGAAAAAAAAAAAAAAAAAAAAAATTTTAGTTAAATCACTATTAATGAGAGGACTAGTAAGACATCCAAAGGGGAATCCACATTTATAAATCAGGAATATTGAATTGAATTTGAACGGGTAGGTAAAACTGGCTTTTTCCCACAGCAGGGGAGGCAAGTCAATTGAACTTTCACTGAACAGAGTTGATTTGCATGTCTATAGACAAGAATTATTTTACATTACTATCAGTTATCTACAACTTACAGAGTTGTAGAATACCTCAACAAAGGCAATAAAGAGCTAGAATCAGATACCTTGGAAGGGTCTGCTCTAAAGTATGTATAATTTTCCACTGGAAACATCAGTTATATTTTTGCTTATTCCAAATTTCCTTACACTTCTCATCCCTGAGATATGTGGAAACTTAGAGTATAAAGAGCCATCATCTAAGTGGGTAAAGGGAAAATGTTGTCTTTAAGAGAAAGCCATAGAGTGCAGCCTTATAATACCAAGGTCAGGGGTTCAGGTCCCTGTACAGGCCAGGAACCAAAAAAAAAAAAGAAAAAGAAAAAGAGAGAGAGCCAGATTTTCATAAAGATAAGAAATTGGAGAAAATGCTTGAGAATGGCGGGGGCTTTTGCAGGTTATGGATCATTAGCACCAAAGAGCATGGTGGAAGAGTTTGGATGGAGAGGGAAGGTAGGCTGAGGCTGGGATAGAGGCAATGATGCAGAGTATTATAGGGATAAAAATACATTAGAATGATGGTTCTCAATGGGGAGGGAGAATGATGTTTCCCTCTCTTAGTGTTGTCAGATAAAATGCAGAACACCCAGTTGAATTTAAATATCAATACACAAAGAATTTTGTTTTGTGGAAGTATGCCCTTTTTAAAATTTGTTTTTGCTTTTTTGTTTAGCTAAATCTGGCATCCTTACTCTAAAGGGGCGTTTGTCAATGTCTGAAGACAATTTTGAATGTCACAACTGTGTGTAGTGAGGGAGCGGGGGGCTGCTGCTCCTGGCATCTAGTGGGCTGAGGCCTGTTAAATACCTTACAATGCACAGGACAACTCACCTCAACAAAGAATTATCCAGCCCCAAGTGTAAATAGTGCCCAGGTTGAGAAATGTGCGTTTGAACAACGATATCTAAATTGTATTATCAAAGGGGCTGGCCAGAGAGCATACTTGGGAGAGCATGGTGCTGATAACACCAAGGTCAAGGGTTCTGATCCCCTTACAGACCGGCTACAAAAAAAAATGTATATTATATTATTACTAACAGATCTGCAACATAACCAGTGCCATTTTAGACAAGCCCAAGTACAAAATGGTGCCATCCACCTCCTCCCCTCCCCTCTCCCATTCTCTCTTACAGGAAACCTCATGGTTTCGGGGAAAATGAAATTTTCCGCGTTTCCACATGCGCAGAGCTCTCTATTCCCGTGACCTAACTCATTTCCCACCCTGGAATTACGTCACCCAGCTCTTGGCGCCAACATACCAATATAAGCTCCCACCGCCCTACGTTAGGTGCTGTCTCCCATTTTCAGGCCATTTTGATACAGCCTGGCAGATTTCCTTTAGTAAAGCTTGAACAGTACCTGGCATCTCGGCTCACTTTCTTTCAATCATAGGCTGGCCGGTTATCTCAGTTGGTTAGAGAGTGGTGTTGGTAACACCAATGTCAAGGGTCCTTGTGGCAAGCTGCCAAAAACAAAAACTATATTATCACAAATCATCCTTTAAATAGTTTTTAATACGCACCCCATGTTATTTACATATTATGTACATGTAATACAGTCCTATATGTACTTTTCTTTTCTCTTATGGAACACTTCATGAATTCGCATGTCACCCTAGCCCAGGGGACATATTTATCCTCTCTGTATCATTCCAATTTTTTTTAGTGTATGTGCTGCCAAAGCAAGCACCTATATGTACCTTTCTAATCACAAAAATGTTCAAAAATTAGGGCCGGCCCGTGGCTCACTCGGTAGAGTGCGGTGCTAATAACACCAAGGCCCCGGGTTCGGATCCCACATAGGGATGGCCGGTTCGCTCACTGGCTGAGCGTGGTGCTGACAACACCAAGTTAAGGGTTAAGATCCCCTTACCGGTCATCTTAAAAAAAAAAAAATGTTCAAAAATTAAAGTTAAAGGATGAGATAACACTGAAATAAACAAAATATTTTAAAATATAAAATTTCACTGGGGCTGGCCGGTTAGCACACTTGGGAGAGAGCATGGTGCTGGTAACACCAAAGTCATGGGTTCAGGGGCCGGCCTGTGGCTCACTTGGTAGAGTGCGGTGCTGATAACACCAAGGCTACGGGTTCGGATCCCATATAGGGATGGCCGGTTCGCTCACTGCCTGAGCGTGGTGCTGACAACACCAAGTCAAGGGTTAAGATCCCCTTACCAGTCATCTTTAAAAAAAAAAAAAAGTCATGGGTTCAGATCCCCATACAGAACAGCCACCAAAAAATAAATAAATAACAATAAAATCTTTAAAACTTTATTCCCATACTGGTCAGCTGCCAAAAAAAAAAAAAAGAAAAGTGTTGTTTATTATCTGTACAAAAAACCTCTTTTTTGTTCCGACTAACTTTTTCTTAAAGACCAATTTGATTGACTATGCTTTATTTTTGAAGTAGTGGTTTAATAACTGAGTCCCAGCACCAAAAAGAAAGAAAGAAAGAAAGAAGGAAGGAAGGAAGGAAGGAAAGAAAGAAAGAAAGAAAGAAAGAAAGAAAGAAAGAAAGAAAGAAAGAAAGAAACAGTTGTTTATCACACTATAATACTATGATTTCAAAGGTTTGTTTCTATGATTTGCTTACTTCATTACTTGGTTTTAATAGGAATAAATCCGACAAAAGTATAAAGGGTCCAAATGGAAGAATAGTTGGCTGTGCTTACACACTAATTAAATTAATCTTCAGTTCTATTTACCAATTTTGAAAAGGTTTTTATTGAAATTCAGCTTGTTAATTTTTATCTTCCATGATATCAATCAGCTACATTTGCAATTAATTAGAAGACATTAAATGATATTTTTAACAAATGTATTTAAAATCTACTGAATCTCTCTTTTTCTTCTTTTTCTTTTTTTAAGGTTCTTAAACATAGCAGAAAACTGTTCCAAATTTTGTGTTTTTTTTGGTGGCTGGATGGTATGGGGATCCAAACCCTTGACCTTGGTGGTATAATCACCATGACCTCCTGTTTGAGTTAACTGGCCAGACCTCAAAGTTTTACATGTGCAAACATGAGCGTTTTTATGAGACATACTGTACTTATGTATCTTTTGCCAAAAAAACACACACCAAAATGGAAACACTTCCAAATATTATTCTTCCATATTATTTTGCAATAACTTTTTTTTTTTTTTTTAAATAGATGACCGGTAAGGGGATCTTAACCCTTGACTTTGTGTTGTCAGCACCACGCTCAGCCAGTGAGCAAACCGGCCATCCCTATGTGGGATCCGAACCCGGGGCCTTGGTGCTACCAGCACCGCACTCTACCGAGTGAGCCACGGGCCGGCCCTGCAATAACTTTCAAAAAGCAGTTGTTTTCTCACTTGTGAAAATATCAACCATACCTTGAGGGAACAGAGTTTCAAAATATTGTTTCCTATTATCTGTAAAATAGCGTACTACTGGGGCCGGCCCGGTGGTGCACTGGATAAGTGCGCCGCTTGGGAAGCGCGGCGGCGCTCCCGTCCGAGGGTTCGGATCCCAAATACAGACCGGTTCCCACTCACTGGCTGAGCGAGGCGCGGGAGCAACACCGAGGCTTGCGATCCCGTTGCCGGTCCCCGGTCCGGTGCGGGGGCAACACTGAGGGTTGCGATCCGTTGCCAGACACGGAAAAAAGACAAAAGACAAAAAAAAAAAAAAAAAAAAATAGCGTACTACTGACAGCCACCTTATATCATCAAAAATGTCAGCAAAGTTCAAATGCCTGTCTTTTTGCAAAAGAAAAGTGCAAGTTATTTAAAGATTTGACAATTATTTTAATAGTCTGACAAGAAACATCTGGCAAACCTCCGAGTGAAGCCAAATATCTTCATCATCAATTACCATTTCATCATAGACTACTGTATTATAAAGATTCTGCTATTATTTCTACAAAAATTAACACATTGGTGTCATCCCATAAACCAAAAAAATACAAGGGGTCTTCAAAAAGTTCATGAAAGATCTATGTTATCTTTTAATTCCATATTTTCCATGACCATTTTTTTTTTTTTTTTGGCTGGCCGGTGTGGGAATCCGAACCCTTGACCTTGGTGTTATCAGACTACCCTCTACTCAGTGAGTTAACTGGCCAGTCCCTCCTTGGCCTTTTTGAAGCACCCCGGTATAATATGAGGGAGCACCATTATCATTCCATCTGCACTATGGAACTCCTATGTCTCTCTTAGGACATCAAAATGACTCATAACCAGCTGGCATACAGACCAAATAAGGATGCTGGCATCTATCTGTACTTAGTATTAGCAAAGCTGAATTACTTTCTTTTTTTTTTTTTTTTTTTTTTTTTTTTTTACATTTAAAAAATAGAAATCTAGCATTGTCTTCCAGCACTCTAATGGATCATCATGCACACCGTGGATATGCCCATCCCACTCCACCGTGGGACCATTGTATTAGAGGATGGGGTAGCTTGGGACCATTTCCACTTCATTCCAAAAGAATGTTGAGACATAGACAGGGTCAGAACATTGAAGTCAGAGAGGTCTGGGTTAGGACTTCCTAAAATGGCTCCATCATTTATCTGCTGTGCAGTCTTGTATAAATTACATAATCACTGTGCTTATGTTTCTACATTTGTAAAGTGGACTAATATTGTAAAATGGAGATGATAACACCTCATGGGAGTGAGCAAGGATTAAATAAAATAATTTTGTTATACTGCCATAATATCTTTCTTTTTTTTTTAAAAGATGACCGGTAAGGGGATCTTAACCCTTGACTTGGTGTTGTCAGCACCACGCTCACCCAGTGAGCGAACCGGCCATCCCTATGTAGGATCCGAACCCGGGGCTTTGGTGTTATCAGAACCGCACTCTACCGAGTGAGCCACAGGCCGGCCCTGCCATAATATCTTTCTTAAACCCTTGGGAATTGAGCACACTTCCCAAGTGCTTGCCCCGATCCTTGACCTCCACCACCCTTCAGGAGGATCATGGAGACCATCAGCTGAGAACTCTTTCAACTTCAGGTTTCCCTACCACAAAACTCCTCTTATCTGAGCACCATCTTATCCAAGAAGCATCTCATTTTATCTCCTCATGGGCCTTGTTCCATTAGTTATCCCCTCTTTCTTCTATAAATTAATCCACTCCAATCTTACTGGCCTTTCCCCCTGCTATAGTTTCAGTGTATCCCCCAAGGTTTATGTGTTTGAAACTCAATCCCCAAAACAACAGTGTTGAGAGATGAAATCTTTAAGAGGTGATTAGGTCATGAGGGCTCTACCCTCATGAATAGATTAATGCTATTATCTGCAATGGCAGAAATGAAGGCAAGGCCCACAGTGCTATTGATCTGGCCTTACAGTGGGGAGCCAGACCTCAGGTACCTCCAGTAAGATTTCAGATCATCTGTGTTAATTCTTGAGGATGTTTTCACTGGGTATAGAATTCTGGATTGTCAGTTTCTTCTTTTGGCACTATTTTCTGTTCTCCATTGTTTCTGAGAGAAGTTAGTAGGTATTTGGCTTACTGTTCCCATGTATCTATTAAGTCATTTTTCTCTTATTACTTTCAATATATTATCTTTGTCTGGTTTTCAGCAGTTTGGATATGCTACACCTAGGCATAGTTTTTTTTTTTTTTTTTTCTAAAGATGACCAGTAAGGGGATCTTAACCCTTGACTTGGTGTTGTCAGCACCAGGCTCTCCCAAGTGAGCTAACAGGCCATCCCTATATGGGATCCGAACCCATGTCCTTGGTGTTATCAGCACCACACTCTCCCGAGTGCGCCACGGGCTCGGCCCTAAGCTCAGTTCTTTTATCTTTGATTGAGCTGCTTTGCAGTCTGCCCTGAGTATGTGTGGTTCAGGGGTTCTCCAGAAAGTTGAACAGTATTTTTTTTTTTTTCATTTTTTTTTTTTTGTCTTTTTTCGTGACCAGCAACGGATCGCAACCCTCAGTGTCGTGCCAGTACCAGACCGGAACCACCAACGGAATCACAACCCTCGGTGTTGCACCCGCACCTCGCTCAGCCAGTGAGCGGCCGGTCTGTATGTGGGATCCGAACCCTCAGGCGGGAGCGCCACAGCGCTCCCAAGTGGCGCACTGTAGCAGTGCGCCACCAGGCCGGCCCTGAACAGTATTTAAACACAAATAATGTTGCTCCTTCTTTATGGTTCTCTCCTTTCTTAGATTCCTTCTCACTGCCCAGCAGCTATGGATTTCCCCAATTCTCTCCTCTTTTTTTTTTTTTTGGTGACTGACTGGTACAAGGATCTGAATAAGGTTTTGTCAGCACCACACTCTACCAACTGAGTAACTGACCAGCCCCCTACTCTGGTTTTTCAGTCCATAAGGACTGTGGGTTTTCTATCAGTATTTTAGCACCCTGAGCAACACTGACTGAAGCATGATGTCAAGCTAAAGACCGTAAAAGTTGGAAAATTCACTCCATGCTATTGCTTTCTTTTAGGTTGACTCCCTGTCAGAATCTTATCTGCTTTTATTCACTCCCAAGTGCCTTCAAAGAGTTGTTTTTTGGTGTGTTTTGTCCAGAATTTATATCTGGACTAGCAGGGTCTTACTAGGACATACCATAAGTAGAACTCCAGTAATACTTTATTAAGCTGTTTATTTATTTATTTATTTTTATTTATTTATTTTTTTTTTTAAAGATGACCGGTAAGGGGATCTTAACCCTTGACTTGGTGTTGTCAGCACCACGCTCAGCCAGCGAGCCAACCGGCCATCCCTATACGGGATCCGAACCCGGGGCCTTGGTGTTATCAGCACCGCACTCTCCCGAGTGAGCCACGGGCCAGCCCTAATTTTTATTTTTTAAAAGATGACCGGTAAGGGGATCTCAACCCTTGGCTTGGTGTTGTCACACCACGCTCAGCCAGTGAGCTAACTGGCCCTCCCTATATAGGATCCGAACCCGTGGCCTTGGTGTTATCAGCACCGCACTCTACCGAGTGAGCCACGGGCCGGCCCCGAAATAAAAATTTTTGAATTGCTTAATAACGCAAGTAGTTTGTAGCCACATTTGACGGTTTGGTAGTAATGGTGTCTACAACAACTGTAGGTTAGAGATGACTTCATTTGAATGCACTGAGGAACTTACATAAAGAAATTAAAAGTTCAAGTCATTAAACATTCAGTTCAGCTCACGATCAGAGGACAAAAACTTCTATGGCAGCCCTAAAAAAAATCTTTTCTCATTTCCTGTATGTGCAGACCAATCTGTCTGGAAACCAAACATAAAATTTATTTGTGCAGGTTTCAGATTACAACACTAGTTGATTTCACAGCTTGCCAAATCTCTGTAGTTAAACATAGGGCATTGATTGGGAAGGGTATGACACTGAAACTTGGAATAGGGATTTTGCATTGACTCAAAGAAAGTTAAGATTCTACAGTGCTGGGGCAGGCCAGTTAGCTCACTTGGGAGAGTCTGGTGTTGATAACAAAGTCAAGGGTTTGGGTCTTTGCACTGGTCAGCCTTCCCCCTCTGCAAAAAAAAGTCTACAATGCCCAAATCTCACTAAACCTCCAGTGCCAGTACAAAATAGCCCTCCTTCCCTTGCTTAAAAACACTTAAAATCACTGTTGGTAAGAATGTTTATTTTCTGGCGGAGCCCGTGGCGCACCACGGGTTCGGATCCTATCTAGGGATGGCCGGTGCGCTCACAGCGCTCACTGGCTGAGCGGCCGGTCTCAAAAAGGACAAAAAGAATGTTTATTTTCCTCAAGTTTCACTCAAACCACCCACTGATATCTGTAAATCAGGGTTTCTCAACATATTGGACTTTGTTGTGAGGAGATGTCCTGTGTGTTGTAGCATATTTAGCAACATTTCTAACCTCTACCCACTAGATCCAGCAGCACCTTCCTCTTCAAGTTGTGACAATCAAAAATGTTTCCAAACACTGCTGAATGTGCCCTGGGAGTCAGAAAGATCCCCAGCTGAGAACTACTGTTCTACATCCATAACTAGGGTTAAATCTTAGCATGTTCCACAGTCTGGGAAGAAATAACATACTTATTATTGCAATATTACTGCTAATTTGTATTTGCAGAAATGTGGAGAATACGTGAAAGAATGGATTCTTTCTTTCCAAGAAGGAAATAGGCCCAAAAGAATGTAATACTGGATTTGGATGAATTGGGGTTTTTTTTTTTTTTATTCTAAAGATGACCGGTAAGGGGATCTTAACCTTTGATGTGGTGTTGTCAGCACCACGCTCTCCCAAGTGAGCTGTGGGCCGGCCCTACACAGGGATCCGAACCTGCAGCCTTGTTATCAGCACCACACCCTCTCAAGTGAGCCATGAGCCGTCCCCTGGTTGAAATGTTATAAGGGTGCACTCCAAATGAGATAACCAGCCAACCCTGGATTTGGTTGAATTGTTGATATGGGTGCTCTTACCACAAATTCTGGATTTAGTGTGTTAGTTTGTGCAGCTGGACATGGATCTATCATTACTTGGTGGGTTGACTGAAGGAAACTTTGTTTCAATAGGGGACTACTTTCAATGAATTGAGAGGCAATAACTTTTTTTGTTGTTGTTGTTGGCTGTCCTGTAGGGAATCTGAGCCCTTGACCTTGGTGTTATAAAACTGTACTCTAACCATCTGAGCTAAACAGCCAGCCCTGAGATGAAAGAACTTTCTGGTATAATTTAGAAGAAAAGATCCAAAAGTTGAAGGAGATAGGGCCGAGCGCGGGGCAGTGCAGCGCTGGGAGCACAGCAGCGCTCCCGCAGCAGGTTTGGATCCTATATAGGAATGGCCGGTGCGCTCACTGGCTGAGTACGGTGCGGCCAGTCTCAAAAAGGACAAAAAAACAAAAGAAAACAAAACAACAACAACAACAAAAAGTTGAAGGAGATAGAAATGTTGAAGTGTATCTATCATGTATGAACTGCCACCCCCTCACTATGTCATCTAAGAGGTCCCAGAGAACACTCCTTTTAGTAAGGCATTGAGAAATACATTAGAAGTCTGGCTGGTTAGCTCGGTTAGAACACAGCCTTGTAACATCAAGGTCATGGGTTTGGATTCCCGTACTGGTTAGCTGGCAAAAACAGAGAAGAACATTAGTGGATGGACACCAGTATACTTGTAAGCTCTGTGGTGGCTGTTTTTTGTAGGTGGATATAACAAAAGGAGATGTTATAGTTGAGGTGGCTTCCCTGATTTCAATGGAGATGATGGGATCCTGGAGTAGCACAGGCCAAAGACAATATGGATCAAGAGACAATGTGTAAACTCCCTTTGAAAGTACAGTATAGAAAGAACGTGGAAAAGAATAACTTTACAGTGTAGGAAACTGACAAACATCACCTCAGACAGTGATCAAGGCAATAATAAGTCATGCTGATAGTATGCACCCTTGATGTGGTTTGATTAGAGTTGGAATTTTTCTTTTTTTTTAAAGATGACCGGGGGCCGGCCTGTGGCTCACTCGGTAGAGTGCGGTGCTGATAACACCAAGGCCACGGGTTCGGATCCCATATAGGGATGGCTGGTTCGCTCACTGGCTGAGCGTGGTGCTGACAACACCAAGTTAAGGGTTAAGATCCCCTTACCGGTCATCTTTTAAAAAAAAAAAAAAGACAACACCAAGTCAAGGGTTAAAGATGACCGGGCTTTTTTTTTTTTTTTTTTTTTTTTTTTTTTT
>NW_007727069.1:161707-163634 GCF_000696425.1 Galeopterus variegatus | reverse complement strand
ATAATGGGAATTTTGTCTTTTTTTTTTTTTTTTTTTTTTTTTTTTTTTAAAAGATGACCGGTAAGGGGATCTTAACCCTTGGCTTGGTGTTGTCACCACCACGCTCAACCAGTGAGCGAACCGGCCATCCCTGTATAGGATCCAAATCCATGGCCTTGGTGTTATCAGCACCGCACTCTACCGAGTGAGCCACGGGCCGGCCCAAATAATGGGAATTTTGTCTTTTTTTTTTTTTTTTTTTTTTTTTTTTTTTATTAAAAGATGACCGGTAAGGGGATCTTAACCCTTGGCTTGGTGTTGTCAGCACCACGCTCAACCAGTGAGCAAACCGGCCATCCCTATATGGGATCCAAATCCATGGCCTTGGTGTTATCAGCACCGCACTCTCCCGAGTGAGCCACAGGCTGGCCCCAGAGTTGGAATTTTATCTTTATGGCTTTCTTTTCAAAAGCACATAATCCCAGTCTAATCATGAGATAAATATCAGTCAAATCCCAATTGAGTAGCATTCTATAAAATATATCACCAGTACTCTACTAAACTGTCACAATCATCAAAAACAAAGAATATCTGAGAAACTGCCACAGCCAAGAGGAACCTAAAAAGTCACAGTGACCAAAATAATGTGGTCCTTGATGAGATCCTGGCGTAGAAAAAGAACATTAGGTAAAAGGTAAGGTAATCTGAATAAAGTATAGATGTTAGATTGGTTCATTAATTTTGATAGATGTATCATACCAAGATAAGATGTTAGTAATAGAGAAAATTGAGTATGGGATACACGGGAACTCTCTGTACTATCGTCACAAGTTTTCTGTAAATCTAAATCCATTTTAGGTTGACTAATGGTGATAAGTTCACTATTTGTGATACCACTACATCCTATTTCCCATTGACAAGTTGTTCAACAGTGCATTTGAGTTTAAGGATATGACCAAATCAACTCAAAATTCTATATCAGAAAGTCTGTTTCCTGGAACCACTCTGGGGACCATTTTCTTTTTCTTTTTTTTTTTTTTTTTTAAAAGATGACCGGTAAGGGGATCTCAACCCTTGACTTGGTGTTGTCAGCACCACACTCAGCCAGTGAGCAAACCAGCCATCCCTATATAGGATCCGGACCCGTGGCCTTGGTGTTATCAGCACCGCACTCTCCCGAGTGAGCCACGGGCCAGCCCTTTATTTTTATATCTTAATTCCATTTTCCATGAACTTTTTGAGGTCCCCTCATATCTATAACTTTGGTAAAAATAAAATCTTAACATTTGTGCTTTCAAAACCAAATATCCAAGACTTTTAATCCTACATTCCAAGTTAATTTCTTAATATCCTATTTGCTGTGAGGACACAAACCCCAGCCTTTTTCCCTGGTTTGTCATAATCTTTGTTTCATTCCGGGGTTGTTTCTAGTAAAAGATGGCACATTGTGCAATGAGGATAAGGACAAGGACAAAGTAGAGTCAGAATTTTTTTTCCTTAACTATATTTGAAAATGTCCGAATTGATTTAAAATAAAAATTACAGAATAGGAGGCAGAGAGAAATTCAAAGGTGTCAGTAATCATAATAGAATCGGTTACTAATATCACAAAGCAAAAGCAGACATTCTCAGCTTGAGTTAAAATCAAACCAAAACAATCAAACTCGAACAGCAGCACAAACAGCCTCCCCCCCCCACACACACATTCGGGATATTTACCTTAAAGTTTTCTTGTCATGCATGCTGTTGTTCCACGTCCATCCCATCACTCTACGGGCCCCCTCTGGAGAATTTTCTTCCCTCAAGCTCAGCTTCGAGGTAACCTCCTCCGTGAAGCCTTTCCCGAGCTTCCTGGCTGAGTTAGTCGTCCTCCTCTGTGTTCCCATAGCCCCTGTGTGTATACCCACTCTACAGCGATTGCTTTGACCACAGTCCCCTCTAACGGGGG
>NW_007727069.1:142803-161697 GCF_000696425.1 Galeopterus variegatus | reverse complement strand
GCCATCCCTATATGGGATCCGAACCCGTGGCCTTGGTGTTATCAGCACCGCACTCTCCCGAGTGAGCCACGGGCCGGCCCTGGGGACCATTTTTTATATTAGTTATTATTGAGTGAAGAAACAGAAAACATAGCAGTCATCTTCTTTTTATAAGATTTATTATATTTTTTATTGTGGTAAAATGCATATAACATAACATTTACCATCTTAACCATTTTAACTGTACAGTTTAGTGATATTTAATTCATTCATAATGCTGTGAACAATTACCACCATCCATCTCCTTAATTCTTTTCATACTCTAAAATGGATACTCTGAACCCGTTAAACAATAACTCCCCATTCTCCTCTCCCCCTAGTTCTTGGCAAATACCACTCTACTTTCTGTCTCTATGATTTCTAACTGCTTCATATAAGTAGAGTCATATACAGTATTTGTCTTGTTGTGACTGGCCTAATTCACTTAGCATAATATCCCCAAAGTTCATCCATGTTGTAGCATATGTTAGAATTTCCTTCCTTTTTAAGGCTGAATAATATTCCATTATATATATATACCACATTTTGTATATCCACTCATCCATTGATGGGCTCTTCAGTTGCTTCTACCTTTTGGCTATTGTGAATAATGCTGCTATGAATATGGGTGTACATATATCTCTTTGAGATCCTGCTTTCAATTCTTTTGGGTACATATCCTAAAGTGAAATTACTGGATCACATGATAATACTATTTTTAATTTTTTGAGGAACTGCCATATTACAGCAGTTATCTTAAATTAATCAAAGAGTTATTGGGGATATCACAGGTATTGAGAATTAAAAAGGGAAAGTAGAACAAAGAGGTAGTAACTGTAGGAAGCAGATGAAGAAATAAAGGGTCAAAGTTAAGATTATTGGGATCAAACACTTGAAGGAGGAACCCTAGAGAGCTGGAACCCGGACACAGAGGAGAATATGATGCCCAACTTATTCGAGTGCCTCAGTAGCTCAGAGGAGGGTCCCAGTAGTGTTGGGACTCAAATCTCGGAGAAGGGTTGCTGGCTGGCTGGTACTGGTACCTACGAGGGAATGTGATGACGTTTGTTCTGGGAGTATGGAGAAAAGTCCAGGGCAGGAACCAACTGCTGTTGCTGGCATGAAGAGCTGTTGCTGGGGTGACACCAGCAGAAACAGGAAGCAAACAGGAAGGAGCAAGTCCCTCTCCCTTCATTCTGCCTTCAGATCTCCTACTATTTATTGGCAGAACAGAGAGACAGGCTGGCAAAGGAAAATGTGGATTGTAGAGATCCACTCTCAGCCCCACAAAGCAGAGTATAGGAGGGTGAGTTTAAAGCCGAGGAACAATTTTTTCATAACCAGCACAGTTAGATAATCATTGTTCAAACTACATGCAAAGGTTGAGGGAGAGGCATGAGTCTAGGACATTTCATAGGTTTCTAGCTTTAGTATAAATGAATAGTTGAGAGAGAGGTAGGATATAAGTGAAGAAGAGAGCAGAGAAAAGATCCTTTGTAGTAAATAAAGAGGTCAGCCCCTGCAGAGGCTGACAAATTTATTTATTTATTCATTCATTTATTATTTGTTTATTTGTTTGTTTGTTTAATTTTATTTATTTATTTATTTATTTATTTATTTATTTATTTGGCAGCTGGCCAGTACAGGGGTTGACCCTGGTGTTATAACACTGCACTTTAATCAACTGAGGTAACTGGCCAGCCACGGTTGATAAATTTAGTTTCAGAACCTGGAGTCTAATGCAGTAGAAGTCAAAGTGTGGTCTCTTGACTGGCCAGTCTGCAATTTTTTTTTTTTTTTTTTTTTCCCCTTTTTTGTCTTTTTTCATGACCGGCATCGGATCGCAACCCTCAGTGTTGCGCCCGTACCGGACTGGGACCGGCAACGGTATCGCAACCCTCGGTGTTGCTCCCGCACCTTGCTCAGCCAGTGAGCGCCCGGTCTGTATGTGGGATCCGAACCCTCGGCGGGAGCGCCGCCGCGCTTCCCAACCGGCGCACTGTAGCAGTGCGCCACCGGGCCGGCCCTGCAATTTTTTAAAAAAAGGTAAAATATATATTACACCATTTTCCATTTTAATCGTTTTTTATTTTATTTATTTTATTTTATTTTTCCTTTTAGTCTTTTTTCGTGACCGGCAACGGATCGCAACCCTCAGTGTCGCGCCCGTACCGGACCAGGACCGGCCACTTGACTGCAACCCTCGGTGTCGCTCCCGCACCTCACTCAGCCAGTGAGCGGCCGGTCTGTATGTGGGATCTGAACCCTCGGCGGGAGCGCCGCCGCACTTCCCAAGCGGCGCACTGTAGCAGAGCACCACCGGGCCGGCCCTTTAATTGTTTTTTAAACATTGTGGAAAAATATACAGAACCTACAATTTTCCATTTCAACAATTTTTAAGTGTATAGTTCTGTGGCATTAATTACATTCACATTGTTGTGTAACCATCACCACTATCTCCAGAATTTTTTCATCATCCTAAACTGAAAATGTTTATTCATTGGACACTAACTCCCCATTCCCTCTACCTCTCAGGCCTTGGTAACCATTATTCTACTTTCATTCTCTGTGAATTTCACTATATTCTAGGTACCTCATTATAAACAGAACCATACAATATCTGTCCTTTTGTGTTTGGCTTATTCACTTAGCATAATATCTTCTAGGTTAATCCATGATGTAGCATATGTCAGAACTGCATTCCTTTTTAAGACTGACTAATATTTCATTGAGTATATATACCACACTATGTGCAATTTGTTTTTATCGCTCCTCATTGCTATAATGTAAAGCAACGATCACTAAGCATCATGTTTATTTCCTCAACATTTTTGTAGGAAGATTTTCTCAAGGAAGGAAGCAGAACACTGATTTATATTCTGGAGCAAGGTCTTTCTCTCATTTCATCCTAGTACTTTGAGTAGCACTGGTATAGTAGGTAGTTAGAGATACAGCTTTGGACTGGAGATTTTGGAGATAACATCCTGTAAAAGAAAAAAAATTCAAACCCAGACTAGGATGCTGTAGTGGATTGAATTATGTCCCCCCAAAATTCATCAAAGCTTGAATTGTGTCCCCCAAGTTTTACATATTAGGAAATTAGCTCCCACTGCGACTGTTAAAAGGGTGGGAAATCCTATTATAGTAATTGAGAGGTGGAGCTTTAAAGAGGTGATTGGATTGTAGGAGTGTGCAGTAGTGAATGGATTAAAAATGGTGGTCAGGGGTGTGGTTCTGAGGGCTTTAAAAGAAAAGGAGAGTCTCTACTCTCTCTGCTTCCACTGTCTTGCAATGTGAGACCTCTGGGTCACTATCGCCACCACCAGATGGACTTTGAATTTGCCAGCCTCAGAAACTGTAAGCAGTAATTTTCATTTTCTTACAAATCACCTAGTTTCAAGTATTTTGTTATAAGCAACAGAAACAGACTAATACAGATCTTTTTGCATGATGTAAATGACAGTTTCCTTCTGTAAAGGAATTAGAATTTCTGATAAAATTCCTACACTAATTTCTAATAAACTAATGAGATTAAAACTTTTTCTAAGAAACTACTCATCCAGCCACTCACCTTTCAGTTAAGAGTGCATTAGGTGACCTTTACCAAATATTCTTCTCTTTTTTGTATCTAATCTAACAATGACTTCCTAAGCAATCTCTTTTCCTAGTCTAAAATATCCTTACCCAAAGTGAATATTTGAATTGGACTTGTTAAAGGAAAATAGTTTTAAAAAAAAAAGAGAAAAAAAGGCCGGCCCGTGGCTCACTCGGTAGAGTGCGGTGCTGATAACACCAAGGCCACGGGTTCGGATCCTATATAGGGATGGCCGGTTCGCTCACTGGCTGAGCGTGGTGCTGACAACACCAAGCCAAGGGTTGAGATCCCCTTACCGGTCATCTTTTAAAAAAAAAGAGAAAAAAGAGAAAAAAGTAGTAAGATCATGACTGTCATGTGGATATGAAGTGAATACAGGTAAAAGGTTTTATTTAACTTACTAATTAATGAATGAACCAGAAAAGATGTTACACTCAGTCCAAAGGAAAATCCAAAGATGTGACAAATATATAAATCCATCAGAAATGCTGAAATACATTTTCTTAATAGGTGCAAATTTGGTTTACTCCACAATGGGGGAGGGAAGTCAACAGAAACTTTATGAAACAATTTATTTACATGTCTAAAGACAATAATTATTTGTATTACTATCAGTTTTCTAAAGTTAGCTTTAATCTCTTCAGAGTTGCTAAATAGCTCAAAGACAACTAAAGGCACAAATACCATAGAATTTGGTAAGTATGGAGGGTACGCTTTAAAAAGTGCACAATATTGCATTTCCCAACAATCTTTTGTTCCATTTTAAAGTCTTTTACACTATTTCCTATGTCCTACCATAGACCTTCTCCTGTGCTGCAAGATGATAATGAAATTTTGATGTAGGCTCATAACTAAATTATCTGAAAATTTTTCATTAACACTTGGCTTCTAACACTGGCTGCTGATTTGGGGGAGTCATGCAAGAGTATTGAAAGTAAGTGACTTTTATTTTTTATTTATATTTATTTATTTATTTTTTTGTCTTTTTCCGTGTCCGGCAACGGATCGCAACCCTCAGTGTTGCCCCCGTACCGGACCAGGGACCGGCAACGGGATTGCAACCCTCGGTGTCGCTCCCGCGCCTCGCTCAGCCAGTGAGGGGGAACCTGCATGTGGGATCCGAACCCTCGGGCAGGAGCGCCGCCGCGCTTACCAAGCGGCGCACCTATCCAGTGCGCCACCGGGCTGGCCCGAAAGTAAGTGACTTTTACTGAATCCTCATGTTTTTAGTATGGCACCGCCATCGTTAACTAGATGATGTAACCTCCACTTTACCCTCTTCAGGGCGTCTTCTGTAGGAGGCAAGAAGGACAGTCATTGGGAACTAAGGAAGAAATATAGTGGTCTAATCCTTCTGAAATAGACTTTGTTTTTTTGTCTTTTGTCTTTTTCCGTGTCCGGCAACGGATCGCAACCCTCAGTGTTGCCCCCGTACCGGACCAGGGACCGGCAACGGGATTGCAACCCTCGGTGTCGCTCCCGCGCCTCGCTCAGCCAGTGAGGGGGAACCTGCATGTGGGATCCGAACCCTCGGGCAGGAGCGCCGCCGCGCTTACCAAGCGGCGCACCTATCCAGTGCGCCACCGGGCTGGCCCGAAAGTAAGTGACTTTTACTGAATCCTCATGTTTTTAGTATGGCACCGCCATCGTTAACTAGATGATGTAACCTCCACTTTACCCTCTTCAGGGCGTCTTCTGTAGGAGGCAAGAAGGACAGTCATTGGGAACTAAGGAAGAAATATAGTGGTCTAATCCTTCTGAAATAGACTTTGAACCAATTATCCTGATTTTAGTCCCTACTTTACTCCTGCTTCTTGAGGTACCTAGTACTGCCAATTCTTGAAACTCTGGTGATTTGCTGGGACAAATCAGGCTTGCTCTTGCCCATCCCCTTTGATAGATGACAAGTCTGCTAAGTCAATTCCCACTATCCTCTGCTTTCCAGTTTCCAGTTAGTGATTTGATCTCCTCCTCTGTTCTCTGAGAGACTGATTATATGAATGAACAAACAATAGCCAGACCATATATGACAACAGAACTCTGACCCACAACCTCAGCAGCAATCAGTCAGCATGATCAAGACTTGGTCAATTTTGTCAGCTTCCTTATATTTTGTCCCCACTTCCAACACAGGATCAAGGAGAAAAGCTGAACCTGTCACATAAGTAGCCTGGCTTCTAGGTAGCCAGGCTTCCTCAGGACAATGACTTCAGATCAGAGCATATCTGAAGTCTTCCTTTTTTTCACTATAAAGCATTCCATTTTCCTGCCTACCTTCAGGTCTCTGCCAAACACAACATGTTGGCTGACTCCCTGCTATAGTGTAGTAAGTTCTGAATAAATAGCTTCTATTCTCATTTGGGTTATCTTCATCTTTTTCTATGCATTTTTTTTTTTAAAGATGACCAGTAAGGGGATCTTAACCCTTGACTTGGTGTTCTCAGCATCACGCTCAGCCAGTGAGCCAACTGGCCATCCCTATATGGGATCCAAACCCGGGGCCTTGGTGTTACCAGCACCACACTCTCCCGAGTGAGCCATGGGCCGGCCCTTTTTCTATGCATTTTTGAACATGAAAGTTTATGTTTTTTAAATGTGTTTTGTATTTTTTTAAACATTGTTTAAGAAGGATTTCAGGAGGATCTGGAGTTGTATATTGTTCAATCCATTTTTAACTGGAGGTCTCTTCTGTGCTCTTTTCTCTGTGACCTAGATGTCAGCTGTCTACTCTTTACCCTTCAGCTCCAGCAGGCCTAGAAATCTTTGTCTTTTCCTCTTGCAAACCTGGATGCAGAATTCAATATCTATACAGATTCCTTCAAAGAATCTATTGGAACAAAAACATTAGAAAATGATATAGACTTTACTGAACTTTACCTATGGAAGATAGAAAATGAGGTTACATAACACTCACACACCCCACAGCCAAAAACTTAAAACTAAATTCCTCAAACACCTTAAACACATTTTTCTCCCTCCAAATCTCTCCTTTGTAGGTATCTTCTTTCTTCCAAGAAGTTTGGAGCCTTGCTGACTCCTCTCTCTATCTCTGATAGATCCACCAAGCCTTTTGTTTCCTAATCCCTTTTCCCTTCAAAGCAATTCAGGTTAGCCCCTCATTCTGCCCCCAAGCACACCACTGACTGCGGAACAAAAGGAATGATGATTCACTAGCCTTTCAACGCCTATTGTTAGGTGAACTTGCCCCAGGGTGGGAGGGGAGTGTCTTACCCTCATTCTAAGGGGTCTTCGTAAATTTCTTCTAAATTAATGCAGGCATCTCTCTCAAGAGGTAGTCTCATTCTAGCTCCTTAGGAGGGAAAAAAAGTTCTCCATCTCTCTAAACCCACCAAAAAAGGATACCTTTTCTCACTTGCTAATAAATATTTTGCTTTTCCAATTAACTTCTAAGCTTCTTCTTTTTTTTTTCTATTTTAAAAAAAGGTGACTGCGAAGGGGATCTTAACCCTTGACTTGGTGTTGTCAGCACCACACTCACCCAGTGAGCAACTGGCCATCCCTATATGGGATCAGAACCCGTGGCCTTAGTGTTATCAGCACCACACTCTCCCGAGTGAGCCACGGACCTGCCCGTAACTTTTTTTTTTTTGTCCTTTTTGAGACCGGCCGCACCTCGCTCAGCCAGTGAGCTCACCGGCCGTCCCTATATAGGATCCGAACCTGCAGAGGGAGCGCTGCTGCGCTCCCAGCGCCGCACTCTCCCGAGTGCACCATGGGCTCGGCCCCTGCTCATAACTTCTAAGCTTCTTAAGTGCACAGCCAATAGCTACATATTTTTATAATCTGTGTAATATCTAATAATGTTACACAAGTTCATGGAAGAAAGGAATCAGTGGGTAAAGGATGAGTGGAATTTCAGTGGAAGAAAAAAGGATTTTCAGAAAGAATCTATTAGACAGTGGTTCCTCTAAGTTCTGACCTATATCTTCTACACACTAAACAAATCCAATAAAGGGTTTTGCCTGAGATTGGGTGTCCCCCAAAATTTGACCCCCACTGTGACAGTATTAAGAGGATGGGAAATCCTATTATGGTAATTGAAAGGTGGGGTCTTGAATAGGTGATTAGATTGTACAACCATGCTGTAGTGAATGGATTAAAAATGGTGGTCATGGGCATGGTTTGAAGGGCTTTAAAAAGAGAGTGAATGAGGAAGTTAGTCTCTGTTCTCTCTGCTCTGCCACTTTCACAATGTGATACCCTGCTCACACTGAAGTCATCACCAAAGAAAGCCTTCACCAGATGTGTTCTTTGGATTTTGGACTTCCTAGCCTCTGAAACTGTAAGCAGTAAATTTCATTTTCTTTATAAATCACCCAGTTTCAGGTATTTTGTTATAAGCAACAGTAGTGGACTAATACAGCAACAGAAACGAACCAGTACAGGTTTCCACCTTTACTATGTATCTTCAATGCTGGGCACTACATTAAACGGTTTTTAATTGACTGGTATGGCATGCATTCCTTATATCTTTTGTTTCCCGTATCAGTTAGGGATTGGGTACCGTCACTGGTAACAAAAATTTGACTTCAGGGGCTAAAAAAAATTAGACATTTATTTTGCCATGTAAAAGAACTCCAGAGGTAGGTAGTTCAGCGTTAGTATGGAAACTACACAAGGCATCAGTGATCCAGGCTGCTTCTACCTCTCCACACCACTTTCCTAAGTACCTGGCTTCTATTTTCAAATTGCCACTGTGGTGGCAGATAGCTGTCATCAGGTCATAGTTTAAGCAAGGAAGAAGTGGAAGGGCAATGACAAAGGGTAAAAGAAGCCCATAGAAGTTTTTTCCCTTTTTGGAATGTTACCAAAAGTTCTACGTAAAAACTTTTGCTTATACCTCATTGGCTAGAACTTAGTCAATTGGCCACACCTATTTCCAATGGAGACAGAAAATTGTATTTTCTTAGTGCATTTAAAAAAAAAATGCCCCCTGACTTCTGTTACTAAGCAGAAGGGAAGAATGGATATTGGGTAGGCAACTAGCACTTCCTTTCACAGTTCCTCTTAAATTTTCTGCACACGATGTCCTATGGATCCCTAGCTCAGTGCTTGGCATTATGTTGTTCTTGGAATCAATGATTAAATGAATAAAGCATTTTTAGATAAATCAAGTAGTTCTCAGAATGACCTTTTTAAAATTGACTTTATTTCTTGAGCAATTTTAGGTTTACAGAAAATTTGAGCAGAAAGTACAGAGAATTCCCATATAACCTGCCTGCCATGACACACAGTTTCCCTATTATTGACATCTTTCATTAGTATTGTACATTTGTTACAAAATGATATTGATATGTGATTAACTAAAGTCTATAGTTTACATTAGGGTTCACTGTTTATGTTGCACAGTTCTATGAGTTTTGGTAATTGCATATGTCACATATCCACCACTACAGTATCAAACGGAATAGTTCCACTGCGCTAAAAATCCCCTGTGCTCCTCTTATTTACCCCTTCCTTCCTCCTCCAGAACCTTGCTACCAATCTTTTTACTATCTCTACAGCTTTGCATTTTCCAGAATGTCATATAGTTGGAACCATACAGTATATAGCTTTTTCAGACTGGCTTCTTTCACTTAGGAATATGCATTTAAGGTTCCTCCATCTCTTCTTGTGGCTTGATAGTTCATTTCTTTTTAGAACTCAATATATTCTACCGTATGAATGGACCACAGTTTGGTTATTCATTTGCCTACTGAAAAACATCTTGGTTGTTTCTAACTTATCAATAAAGCTGCTATAGGGCTGGCCAGTTAGCTCAGTTTGTTAGAATGTGGTGCTGATTAACATGAAGGTTCAGGGTTCAATCTCTTTTTTCTGGCAGCCATGTAAAAGAACAACAAAGCGGGCCAAGCCCGTGGCGCACTCGGGAGAGTGCGGCGCTGGGAGCGCAGCTGCGCTCCCGCCGCAGGGTTGGATCCTATATAGGGATGACCAGTGTATTCACAGCGCTCACTGGGTGAGCGTGGTGCTGACAACACCAAGTCAAGGGTTAAGATCCCCTTACCGGTCATCTTTTTAAAAAAAATAAAAGATTGAGTGTGTTAGAGATATTCCCACAATGACTGGATATCTTTTCTTTTTTTCTTCCACACCATCTACATGTGAACTTGGATATCTTCATATTTAAGACTGAGATACTTAAAAAGCTGATTAAAAATCAAACGTCAATATTCTGGGCCAGCCTGTGGCTCACTCGGGAGAGTGTGGTGCTGATAGCACCAGGGCCACAGGTTTGGATCCCATATAGGGATGGCCGGTTGGCTCACTGGGTGAGCATGGTGCTGACAACACCAAGTCAAGGGTTAAGATCCCCTTACTGGTCATCTTTAAAAAAAAAAAAAAGTCAATATTCTACGTGGTTTTTTTTTTTTTTGGTGGCTGGCTGGCATGGGAAACTGAATCCTTTTTTTTTTTTTTCATAGGATCCGAACCCATGGCCTTGGTGCTACCAGCACTGCACTTTCCCTAGTGAGCCACAGGCTGGCCCACGAACTGAATCCTTGACCTTAGTGTTACAAGGCTGTGTTCTCTAACTAAGCTAACCAGCCAGTCCCAATATTCTCCCATTTTAACCTCATTTCTATCTTCTAAAATTTTTTATTGACTTTTTTTTGTTTTTGATCTGCTATTATGTCCTTTCCTTTTCTTTTTCTTCTTTGGGCTAATAAAGTTTTTGCTCTTTTACTCTCATTTAAACAACTTTTTATTGAGGTATATATGCATTAACAAAAGTGCCCACAAATATACCACCTGTACATGTAAACCAGCACTCAGATTAAGAAAAAGAACATCATTAGCACTTCAGGAGCCTCCTCATGTTTCCTTATAGTTATTATTCCCCAAGATTCATCACTACATTGACTCCAAATAGCTTGGACACTTCAGTAGTTTACAGTTTGGGGCTATTACAAAGTGTGGGTATGAGCTTTTTTCGTACATGTCCTTTTGGTGAACATTTCAGGTGGACGTGTGCCTAGAGTGAAATTGTTGGGACAAAGGCTATTCATATACTCAGTTTTAGTCAATAATGGCAAACAGTTTTAACAAAATGATTGTATCAATTTATGTTCCCTTCAGGAGCATATGAGAGTTCCGGTTGCTCTACAATCTTGTCAATATTTAGTATTTTCTGTCTTGTTCATTTTAGTCATCTGGTGGGTAAAGTTTTCTCACTGTGGTTTTAATCTGTTTTTCCTCTTTTTTGTTTTTTAGGTGTTTCAATAAGGAGCAGATAATGTAGGGGGTTAATCCTCTATATTTGCTGGAAACTTCTCCCTTATGGATACTTATCTAATGGAATTCAGAACCTTTTCCCCTTATTGTAGGTAATATAATATAAAAGATGAGGGCAACAAGTTTGGTAGTCAGACATACTGACTTGATTCCTAACTCCAATGCTTACTTGCCGATTTACTTTGAGAAAGTTATTTAACCTTTCTCCATTTTATGTAAAATGCCTCATAGGGTTGTTATTAGGATTAAATGAGATAAAATCAGTAAAACACTTTGTAAAATTCCTAGCACACTGCAGGCACATAGTCAACAAATGGCATCTATTACTATACCTTATATTGGTTATTTATGTACATCTCATTTCTGTTTACACATTCCATGACAAAAGAACAGCATATGGCACACATTAGCTGCCTCACATATAATAAGTGCTAATAAAGACTGGTTGGATGAACGATTTACTATATAAATGGAAGTATTGTGGTTACTGTTATAAAAAATGGCATGTTATTATAATATCTATAGGAAAATATGCACTGCTAATGAGGAATACATTATTTAAACACAGCGTTTCTCCTATCTGCCATCATCATTTAGCAAGAAAAGAAAACTGAAGTAGCAGAAAAACACTACTCAGGGTAATATTAGATGATCCATATTGCATTTGCGAGGGTTCTAGAGGTTTCTCCCTTCAAAACCAAAACTAAAACACAAAAATACCATCCCAGAAACAAAAGCACCACTCTTTTGAAGAGGTGTTAGCCTTTCTGATTTTATTTTATTTTTATTATTATTATTTTTTTTAAAAGATTACCGGTAAGGGGATCTCAACCCTTGACTTGGTGTTGTCAGCACCACGCTCACCCAGTGAGCAAACCGGACATCCCTATGCGGGATCTGAACCACAGTGGCCTTGGTGTTATGAGCACCGCACCCTCCCGAGTGAGCCACAGGCCGGCCCTAGCCTTTCTAATTTTAGCAGATCATTTGTTCAACAGTGGAGAAACTGGGGAGGCCACAGCTACCCCAGCAGCTTCCGTACAAGATGGCGCCGCTCATTCGCACACCCCAGCTGGTGTTACGTCCTCCTGGCCGGCCGCAGGGCCGGAAGTGGTTACGTTGCTAGTGGATCCGGTTAGGTGAGCGGGGGCGGCCGCTGCGGTTCCATCCTTCAGCGTGAGGTGCCGCAGGTGTTCTGCGCTGGGTCCGAGGCCGCAGGTAAGAGACTCAGCGGCCGGATAGGCCTGTCACCGAGATTGTGCGCGGGGCTGAGAGGTTTCCAGTGCGCATCAAGAGGAATCACGGAGCGGGGGATGTCACCGTGTGAGGCGGGGACTAATTGCGGGGACCCCTCTCCCCGCTTTCGCGCGGGGCCTTGTCGCTCCCTCATGCACGGCAGGGGCGGTTCAGTACCCGGATCCGCAGAGAGGGCTTTCACCTCGGCTCGCGGTCCCCCAGGCTCTCCCTGGGCCACCTCCTCCGACACTCTTATCTTCTCTTAAGGAGCATCTATCAAACCTTCAGCGCTTCTTCAAGTCAGCTAAAAAGGAGGCCCCGCCCGCAGCACCTGGTCACTCCTCGGGTGCTGCGTGTCCGGTGCATCCATAGCTACAGTTCCCTCCCCTGGACTCGTAGGGACCTATCCCCCACCCCCATTGTCACTTCCCCTTTCCTCTTAGACCACCCCCGCTGCTCTGGGCCACTTTCGCTTCTCATATCTCTGGCATAGGTCAAAACAAGAACTTTAATCATTACTTATTACAAAATTGACATCTGTTCATTAAAATGCAAGCAAACCCAAACCTTTATAAGCGTTTGATATATTATTGGATTCAAACTCCCTTATATACCCACTTTTTTTTTGTTTTTTTTTAAAGATGACCGGTAAGGGGATCTTAACCCTTGACTTGGTGTTGTCAGCACCACTCTCACCCAGTGAGCTAACCGGCCATCCCTATGTGGGATCCGAACCCTTGGCCTTGGTGTTACCAGCACCGCACTCTCCCGAGTGAGCCACAGGGCCGGCCCAGTATATACCCACTTCTTGAAGACACAAAATTATTTATACCTTATTTTCTTAGTTGTATTACAAAGATAGAAGGAATTGCACTAAAAGGTTTTGTTAATTATCCCAGTTAGGAAGTGTGGAAGAAAAGAGGTTTAATGGAGGGGAAGGAGTGATTAAATTTGGTCAAGTTGAACAAGTTTTAAAAATGTATTAAAAAAAAATGTTTTAGGGCCGGCCCGTGGCTCACTCGGGAGAGTGCGGTGTTGAGAACACCAAGGCCCCGGGTTCGGATCCTATATAGGGATGGCCGGTTAGCTTGCTGGCTGAGTGTGATGCTGACAACACCAAGTCAAGGGTTGAGATCCCCTTACCGGTCATCTTTAAAAAATAAATAAATAAATAAATAATAAATAAATAAAATAAAAATTAAAAAAAAATGTTTTAGTTACAGTCCATGCATACAATCTAGTAAAAAAAAATTCACGTAAAAATTTTATTTTTATTTATTTTTTTGTTTTTCCCCCTACCCACACACAAAATTTTAAAGAAAGATACTTTTTGATCTATTTTTTTCCATCTCCATCTTTTCTTCTTTCCCAGTTCCTTTCCTTTCCGGAAAGTATGAACTGTTATCAGTTTGGGGTGTAGTTTTCTTTCTTTCTTTTCTTTTTTTTTTTTTACATTTGTTAACAAGTGTGAGGGCATATAAGTATATGTTTGTAGGATTTCGTGTTAAACTTTTACAAATGTGTATTTTTACAAATATGGCATATTGGAAAACGTTGGAACTTGACGTTTTATGCTTAAAAATGAGTCTTGGACTTTTTTGTCTCTATATAGAAGATATTCTTTGCATTTGCTCTTTAAGTTCCATAGTATGTTAAGACTCCAGGGGCAGGCTAGTTAGCTCATTTGGTTAGAGCGTAGCCAAGGTCACAAGTTTGGATCCCCTTACCTGGCAGCCACCAAAAAAAAAAACGATTCCATAATGTGTGAGGTTCCATGTTTCCAGGTTTTTCACTGTTCCACGCAGTGTGGCAGAGGACATCCTTCCGCATGCCTCTGTTTGCCCACGTGAACATTTCTCAAGGATAGATTTCTAATATTTTTATCACCCTAAAAAGAAACCCACACCTATTAGCAGTCATTCCCCATCCCAAACTCCCCTAATACCTCAGCTGTAGGCAACTACTAATCTTTTTGCTTTTATAGACCTGGATATTTTGTAGAAATGGAGTCATACAGTATGTGGTGTTTTGTGACTGGTTTCTTTCACATAATACAATGTTTTCAAGGCTAATCCATGTTGTAGCATGTATCAGTACTTCATTCCTTTTCTTGCTGAATAAAATTCTATCCTATGGTGTATTTGTTTTCTAGGGCTACAGTAGCAAAGTAACACAAACTGGGTGGCTTAAAACAACAGAAATGGGGGCTGGCCCGTGGCTCACTCGGTAGAGTGCGGTGCTGATAACACCAAGGCCATGGGTTCGGATCCCATATAGGGATGGCCGGTTCGCTCACTGGGTGAGCGTGGTGCTGACAACACCAAGTCAAGGGTTAAGATCCCCTTACCGGTCATCTTTAAAAAAAAAACAAACAGAAATGTATTCTCTCACAGTTCTGGAGGCCAGAACTACAAAATTAAGGTGTCAGTAGGGCTGTGGTCTGTCTGCTCTATCCTAGCTTCGGGTGGTTGTTGGCAGTCCTTGGCATTCCTTCGTTTGCAGCTGTGTAACTCCAATCTGTCTTCACATGGCCGCCTTCCCGAGTGTCTTCACATTGGATTCTCTCTGTTCGATTCTGTGTCTCTTCTCCTTTTCCTAGTAGGACATCAGTCATATTGAATTAAGGGCCCACCCTACTCCAGTATGACTTCATTTTAACTTGATTACATCTGCAAAGATCCAATTTCCAAATTAGGTCACATTCATAGTGTATTTGTCCATTTATGTTGCTTATAACAAAATAGCTGCAACTGGGTGATTTATAAAGAAAAATGACATTTCGGGCCGGCCCGGTGGCGCACTGGAGAGTGCGTTGCTTGAGAGGGTGGCGGTGCTCCCGCCGAGGGTTCAGATTCCATATGGAGACCGGTTCCCGCTCACTGGCTGAGCGTGGTGCGGGTGCAACACCGAGGGTTGCGATCCCATTGCTGGTCAGTAAAAAAAGACAAAAAAGAAAAAAAAAAAAAAGAAAAATGACATTTATTGCTTACAGTGTCTGAGGCTGGGAAGTCCAAAGTCCATCTGGTGATGGCTAAAGTGACCCAGGGGTTTCACGTTGCAAGACAGTGGAAGCAGTGAGAGCAGAGAGAGAGAGACAGACTTTCCTCTTCTTTTAAAGCCCTCAGAAACATGCCCCTGACCACCATTTTTAATCCATTCACTACTGTACGGTCCTACAATCCAATCATGTCTTCAAGGCTCCACCTTTCAATTATCATAATAGGATTTCTTTCCCTCTTAACAGTCCACGGGGGGGCTAAGTTTGTAATACATAAAACTTGGGGAACACAATTCAAGCCTCATTGAGTTTTGGGGGGACAATTCAACCCACTACACATAGGTACTAGGGGTCAGACCTTCAACATATCTTTTCAGGGTACATATATGGATATGATACATTTTATTTATCTGTTCATTAGCTAATAAACATTTGGGTTGTTTCCACTTTTTGGCTATTATGAAAAATGGTGCTATGAGATTTTGTTTAGTCCTATGTTTTCATTTCCCTTGGATATATACGTAGGAGCAGAGTTGCTAGGCCATATGGTCACTTTATGTTTAACTGTGTGAACAACTGCCAGACCTTTTTCCAGTGTGGCTGCACCATTCGACATTCCCACTGACGATGCATGAGAGTTTTGATTTCTCTACATTGTTGCCAGCACTTACCTGTCTTTTAATTTTTTAAAAAATGTTTTTATTTATTTATTTATTTTTTAAAAAGATGACCGGTAAGGGGATCTTAACCCTTGACTTGGTGTTGTCAGCACCACGCTCAGCCAGTGAGCGAACCGGCCATCCCTATATGGGATCCGAACCCGGGGCCTTGGTGTTATCAGCACCGCACTCTCCCGAGTGAGCCACGGGCTGGCCCAAAAAATGTTTTTATTTTTTGGTGGCTGGCTGGTATGGGGATCTGAACCTTTGACCTTGGTATTATGACACTACCCTCTAACCAACTGAGTAAACAGGCAGTCCCTTACCTGTCTTTTAAATAGAGCCATCCTAGGGCCGGCGTGTGGCTCACTTGGGAGAGTGTGGTGCTGACAACACCAAGTCAAGGGTTAAGATTCCCTTACCGGTCATCTTTAAAAAAAAAGAAAAAATAGAGCCATCCTAGTGGGTGTGAAGTGGTACCTCTGTGTTTTATTATTTTTTTTTAATCTTTTTTCTCTTTGTGGTTTAAATTTGCATTTACCTAATAGCTAATGATGTTGAAAATCTTTTCATGTGCTTATTGGCCATTTGTATATCTTCTTTCAAGAAGGATCTATTGAGATCTTTAGCCTGGTTTTTATTTTATTTATTTATTTATTTATTTATTTTTAAAGATGACTGGTACGGGGATCTTAACCCTTTGACTTGGTGTTGTCAGCACCATGCTCTCTCTTTTTTTTTTTTTTTTTTTGTGACCGGTAAGGGAACGCAACCCTTGGCTTGGTGTCTCCCACACCGGGCTCAGCCAGCAAGCGCACCGACCATCCCCATATAGGATCCGAACCCGCGGCGGGAGCACTGCTGCACTCCCAAGCCCCACGCTCTCCCGAGTGCGCCACGGAGCTGGCCCGCACCATGCTCTCTTAAGTGAGCTAACTGGCCATCCCTGTATATAGGTATCTGAACTCTTGGCCTTGGTGTTATCAGCACCACCCTCTCCCAAGTGAGCCACGGGTTGGCCCCTAGTCTGGTTTTTAATTGGTTTATTTGTTTTTTTTTATTATTGAGTCGTAAGAGTTCTTTATATATTCTAGATATGCCCTTAGCAGACATATGATTTGTAAATATTTTCTCCCATTCTGTGGGTTGTCTTTTTACTTTCTTGGTGGTCAATTCATGTTTTAAAAAGTTTTAAAAAATTGTTTGCATTGAATTTATATATTGAGTATTTCTATAAAAAAATTAACCTTCCCTTCTTATTAAAAAACAGGAGAATTATAATCCCTACCCCCCCCCCCCCCGCAGAGGTTTGTTGAAAGGATTAAATTAATAATATATACATGAGTATATATATGAGGGTGCTTCAAAAAATTTATGGAAATAACACTGGCTCAGTTGGTTAGAGCTTGGCCTTGTATCACCTAGGTCATGGGTTCAGATCTCTGCACCAGCCAGCTGCCAAAAAAAAAAAATCTTTCCACAAACTGTTTGAAGTACCCTTGTACATGTAGTGCCTGGCACGTGGTATGTGCTCTGTTAGTGATAGCTGCTATAATAAATCTCTACTCTTCTGGTCTTCTTCTAGATCTTCAGTAAAGTTTTCTATTTTTCTTCGTATTGATCTTACACATTTTTTTTTTTTTTTTTTTGGTCATTTTAGTGACCGGTAAGGGAATCTCAACCCTTGGCTTGGTGTCGCCCTCACCGCGCTCAGCCAGTGAGCGCACCGGCCATTCCTATATAGGATCTGAACCCGCGGAGGGAGCGTCCCTGCGCTCCCAGCGCTGCACTCTCCCGAGTGCGCCACAGGGCCGGCCCGATCTTACACATTTCTTGTTGAGTTCATTCCTAGGTTTGTGTATGTGTATTTGTGATTGTTGGTTTGTGTAGTTTAAAAGTAGTGTATATTACTATTACAAATGGGATTTCTTCACATTTTAATAATGAGTTTGGAAAGCTATTAATTTTATATTCATCAAATGTTCTAAGTTATAAATCCTAAAAGTTGGTTGATGATTTCAACTGATTTTTTTTTTTCCCCAGAAGATGACCTGTAAGGGGATCTTGACCCTTGACTTGGTGTTGTCCGCACCATGCTCTCCCAGTGAGCTAACCTGCCATCCCTATAAGGGATCCGAACCCATGGCCTTGGTATTATTAGCACCACACTTTCCTGAGTGAACCACAGGCCAGCCCTCAACCAACTTTTGATGGTATGGTTTATCCAGGTGATTCTGCATGCAGCCATTTTTGTTTAGGAGCTGTGGTTCTTTTCCATTCTGTTTTCTTCTGCCCTGATTCAGGTCTTCCTGCCCTCTCAACTCTACTATTATGAGTCCACCAATGGTTCTCCTTGCCTCTAGCCTTGCCCTCTTCCAATCTAGCACACACAGTGCCACCATGGTGTTCTTTGACGTATCAGACTGATCCTGTTCCTCTCTTTGTAAGTTTATTATTGGCTCTCCATTACTTAAAAGGCTTTATCCTGTAGGGAAATATAAGACCCCTTGTGACTCATCCTGTATATACTCATTCCAGCATCATCTCTCTCTGTTTCCTTACTTGCATATAATGCTGTAGCACAGTGTCCATTAGAAATATAATGTAAGGGCTGGTCTGGTGGCTCACTTGGGAGAGTACGGCACTGGTAGAGCCAAGGCCGTGGGTTCGGATCCTATATAGGGATGGCTGGTGCGCTCACTGGCTGAGTGTGGTGCAGACCTCACCATGCGGAGGGTTGTGATCCCCTGACCGGTCAAAAAAAAAAAAAAGAAATGTAATGTTAGCCCAAATTTAAAATTTTCTAGTAACCACATTAAAAATTTAAAAAGAAATAAGGTCAACTTAATTTTTTTTTTTTTTGTCTTTTGTCTTTTTCCGTGTCCGGCAACGGATCGCAACCCTCAGTGTTGCCCCCGTACCGGACCGGGGACCGGCAACGGGATCGCAACCCCCGGCGCTGCTCCCGTGCCTCGCTCAGCCAGTGAGCGGGAACCGGTCTGTATGTGGGATCCGAACCCTCGGGCGGGAGCGCCGCCGCGCTTCCCAAGCGGCGCACTTATCCAGTGCGCCACCGGGCCGGCCCCATCATAGCGTTATTTTTGCATTAGATCCAAACTGTAACCAACCCA
>NW_007727069.1:126012-142646 GCF_000696425.1 Galeopterus variegatus | reverse complement strand
CTCTTCCTACCATTTGTCTTTTTTTTTTTTGTCTTTTTCCGTGTCCGGCAACGGATCGCAACCCTCAGTGTTGCCCCCGTACCGGACCGGGGACCGGCAACGGGATCGCAACCCCCGGCGCTGCTCCCGCGCCTCGCTCAGCCAGTGAGCGGGAACCGGTCTGTATGTGGGATCCGAACCCTCGGGCGGGAGCGCCGCCGCGCTTCCCAAGCAGCACACTATCCAGTGCGCCACCGGGCCGGCCCGGTCAACTTAATTTTAATGATATATTTTATTTAGCCCAGTATATTCAAACATTATTTCAGTATAAATATAAAAAATTGATATGGAATTCATAGAGATAAAAAGTGTAATATAACTTACCAGGAATTAGGAGAAGGGGAGAATGGGAAGTTATTGTTTAATTACAGAGTTTCTGTTGTGGTTGATGAAGTAGTTCTGGAAATGCATGGTGGTGATGGTTGCATGACAATGTGAATTTACTTAATGCCACTGAATTGTGTACTTGAAAATGGCTAAAGTGGTAAAAGTTATGTTATGCATATTTTACCACAATTTTTAAAAAGTAATCTTAAAAGCTCAGTATGGAAATTATCAATAAGATATTTTTACATTCTTTTTTTGTAGGAAGTCTTCAAAATTTGGTATACGTTTTACACTTACAGAACATCTTAAATTTGCTTTAACTTTTCACCTATACCATGATGCTACATGCCCTTTATATCCTTGTACATGCTGTTGCCTCTCCCTAGAGTGTCCTTCCCCTACTCCTTGTAGACCTGGAGAACTCTTGCACATGTTTTAATGCCAATCTCAGATCTCTTTCAGCTAGTTTCTAGTAGCCACATTAAAAATATAAAAAGAAATAGGGTGAACTTAATTTTAATATATTTTATTTAGTCCCATATGTTCAAAACATTATTTCAACATAAATATAAAAAATCAATATGGAATTCATAGAGATAGTTAGGAAGTATAATAGAGGTTACCGGGCCGGCCCGGTGGCGCACTGCTACAGTGCGCCGCTTGGGAGCGCGGTGGCGCTCCCGCCGAGGGTTCGGATCCCACATACAGACCGGCCGCTCACTGGCTGAGCGAGGGGCGGGCGCAGCACCGAGGGTTGCGATCCCGTTGCCGGTCCCAGTCCAGTACGGGCGCGACACTGAGGGTTGCGGTCCATTGCCGGACACGGGAAAAAAAAAAAAAAAAAAGACAATAGAGGTTACCAGGAATTAGGTAATAATACTCCAGTCTTTCTTCTTTGCCATTCCCGTACTTGTATGCACTTCGGTTGTTGGTGTTACCTCACTGCATTGCAGCTTGTTCATTACATGTATTTCTCCTTTGCTAAATCCTGAATTTTCTGAAGGCAGGTTGTGCCTTTTAACTCTTTACCCAGCGTCTAGCACAATGTCTTGCTTATTGCTGGTGCTGTATACATGTTTGCTGAATGAATCCTTTGGCTGGGGGTAAAATCTCACAAAACCTCTCCATGTAGAAATGAATTAATAAAAGCACATGTTAGGAGATGTTATTTTCTTTGAAAACAAAGATTTACTTTTGAATATAAAAGTTCAAGTTGAGAGAGAAGGCACAGTCAAGATACAGATTGGTCTCAGTGGATGAAATATTTGGCTGAAAAAAGATGAAATTTAGAAGAAAGAAATGTAAATGTTTGGATTTAAGTGCAAAGTATAAATTACAAATGTATAAACTGGGGAGTTCGATTTGGTATTAATGAATTTTTTTTTTTTTAAAGATGACCGGTAAGGGGATCCCAAACCTTGACTTGGTGTTGTCAGTACCACACTCTCCCAAGTGAGAAACCAGCCATCCCTATACTGGGATCCGAACCCGTGGCCCTGGTGCTATCAGTACCACACTCTCCCGAGTGAGCCACAGGCTGGCCCTTGGTATTAATGAACTTTAATTTACCACAAGCTTTATATGACTCAACAATGTGATTCTATTACTAAAAAATGTATAATTTTGTACAACATTAATAAAATATAGAGTCTAGATACAGGCAAATAATAGTATCACTGTAGTCTGCGTCAGTTAGACCATTTCTCAAATTTTTTTTTTTTTCTTTTTTTTTTTGGTGGCTGGCTAGTACCAGGATCAAACCCTGGACCTTGGTGTTACAGCATCACACTCTAACCAACTGAAAGTCTCTAGTATTGAATATAGACCTGGAAGAAGTACATTGACAGAGTTGGAGCTGTGCAGAAGGCCCTAGCCAGGATGGGCAAGAAGTTTATAAGCTAGGTCACAGGAAGACTATTAAGGGAGTTAGAGCTGTCATCACATATTTGACAGGCTCTCAGGAGGGAGTAAACACTTTTGTCATTTCGGAGGCTGACTGTCAAAGAAAGCAATTTCTGTGTAAGTGACTTTTATAGAACGCAAGGACTTTTCAACAAAATCTGACTCTTTAGGTGATGAACTGTGTTACTAGAAGTATTCAGGCAGAGACCAGGTCATGATCTGTCAGGAATACCATGGAAAGGATTCTTGAATTGGTTGGGAGCTGAGTACTCCTAAATTTTATTTAAAAATTTTTTTTTCTGGCAGCTGGCCTGTACAGGGATCTGAGCCCTTGACCTTGGTGTTATCAACACCATGTTCTTCCACATGAGCCACCATCCAACCCAACTCCTAAATTTTAACTCTATGATTCTTTGTTTTCCTTTAATAGAAGTTCTGTGGTTTATAAAATCACTGTGATATTAATAGCTAACATTTATTGAACCCTAATGGGCTAGCAAATATGCTAAGTGAATTGTATTGATGATCTTACTTAAGACTCACAATAATGGTACAAGGTAGGTACTATTTTTTCCCATTTCACAGATGAGGAAACTGAGGCTTACAGAATTTCATCAAATTGCCCAAGTTCATCTAGCTATCAAGTGGCAGAGGCTGGATTTGAACCCAGGCTGTTTGACTCTAGAGCTCATGTTATTATTATGCTACTTTCTGAACACTTTTATCATAATCATTTAATTTATTAAAATATGATTTATTCCCAGAATATTATCATATGTCTTGTCAAGGGTGATATTAACATTGCTTAACTCTTAAGAGCACCATTAAAAAAAAACTTATATTCTTCTCATTATGAGTACTGTATATACATACTTGTATAGAATTTGTTTTTGTTTTGGCGGCTGCCCTCTACAGGGATCTGAACCCTTGATCTTGGTGTTATAACACCATGCTCTAATTGACTGAGCTAACTGGACAGCCTCATATAGAATTTGAAAAATAAAAATTGTTTGTAATTCTCCTACCCTTAGGTAACTGTCAATAGTTTTTTTTTTTTTAAAGATGAGTTACATATAATACCTCAAATTGAGTTTTTTTCATTCAATAGATATTTATTTATTTATTTACTTATTTTTAAAAAGGTGACCGGTAAGAGGATCTTAACTCTTGACTTGGTGTTGTCAGCACCATACTCTCCCAAGTGAGCTACGGGCTGGCCCTAATAAATATTTATTGAGTGTTATCAACTCTGCTAGTCACTGAAGATATGGTGTTGAAGAAGCCCATTAAGGTCCCTTTTCTCATGGGGTTTACATTCTAGTGGGAAAGACAGTAAATGAACCAACAGTCATTTACTTATCAGTCAAGCCAACGGGAAAAATCAGAAATATCCCTGAATTTTGACAAATGCATACACCTGTGTAACCCAAGCCTCTATTAAGATGTGGAACTTTACCACCATTCCAGAAAGTTCCCTCATGCCTTGAAATGATCTACTCTAGAATTTGGCATGATTGGCTCCTTTCTGTCACTCAGAACTCAGCTTAAATGTCTCTTTCTTCCCTGTACCGCTTCTCCCCCAGAAGCAACTGTTCAGATTTTTTTCCACCATAGAGTATTTTTAGCTATTCTAGAACTTTATATAAATAGAACCATACAGTATCCCTTTTGTATTTGGCTTCTTTCACCCAGCCTAAAGTTATTTGAGATTCATCTATGTTGCATGTGTTGGTTCATTCCTTTTTATTGCTGAGCACTATTTCATTGTATTACCACCTGGGCTGTTTCTAGTTTTTGGTTATTACGAATAAAGCTGCTGTGAACATTCTTATACAAGTCTTTTTGTGGACAGATTTAATTTATCCAGCTCGGGATTTAGAGAACAGTACTAAATCTGACCTCCTTCATACATCTAAATCTTTATTATGTGGATATTGGAGTTTCTCAGTCTATTCCCATGTGTCTGCTCTGTTGTGTTTTGTCTTTATCTCTCTGCTACATTCTGGTGACTTTCTCAGATTTTTTTCTTCAGTTCATTAACTCTCTCTCTGTATGTTTGATCTGTGGTTTAATCTGTCTAATGGGTATTGAGTTTTTTAAAAATTGTTTATTTATTTTTTTGACAGCTGTCCAGTAAGGGCATCTGAACCCTTGACCTTGGTGTTACAAGATGGCACTTAAAGAAAAATTTAATAAATATTTTTCTTATATAGAATTTATACTTTTTTGGTTTTTTGCCTGTTTATGTTTTAGATATTAGTTTCCTTGATATCTCTGAATATTCTTAAAGTCCCTTTTAGATCTCAGGTATGGAAATTTCTGTTTGATGGTTCTTTGAACTATTTTTATTGACTTTAGGGCTTTGTTTTGTTTTGGTTCATTTATGAGCCCTCTTCTAGGGACTGATCTTCCATGAAAGTCCTGCATGTTTTCTACATGGTAGAAACATATATAAGGGTACTTCATATATATATGAGGATACTTCAAAAAAGTTCATGGAAAGATTTGTATTATCTTTCAATTCTATTTTTCCACAAACTTTTTGAAGTACGTGTGTGTGTGTGTGTGTGTGTGTATAAATAGAAATATATAACATTTTTATGATTGACTCTGCCTGGTTCCAACAGAGTTCAATTCTGAACTAGTTTTTTTTTAGTTTCTTGGCTCAGGGTTTCTTTTTGTAACAAGAATGTGGGCTTGGGCCCTATAACTGCCGAAAGTGCAGGCTTGAGGGTCTGTCCTCCCATGAGGGACTCTGTTCATACGCTCAACCTGGGGCAGGTGCCTTGCCTGGGCCACAGTGAGTGGATAATTTCAGGTCCCTGATTGTGGACAGGGCAGCACTTTTTGGATTCCAACTGTGTCCTGGGCCTGTGGCCTCGACTACTGTCCCTGGCTTGGTGATGTATCCCAGTGCTGGAACTGATTTTGGACAGTTTAGGTTTTAGGCCAGAGTCCAGCACCCAGACTGGTTTTTTTGGCTGGCAAAGTATTTAAAAAATTGTAAATATATTGCTAACATTTAAAATGGTGACACTTCTTGTAAAATTTGGATACCTAGCTTCTTTTGAGTAAGCAAAGTGTCTGCCCACATTGGGGCTTCTTCCTGCATGGGATCAGTCAACTTGTGCCAAATGGTTGCTGCTCCATGTTATCTCCATGTCTCTGAGGCCAAGGGACACTTAGGACTTATTGTCACACGTTTACTGTTGTTTTTTTAATAGCAAAGAAATAGTACTGTATACTCGTTTATTGTCACACGTTTACTGTTGTTTTTTTAATAGCAAAGAAATAGTACTGTATACTCGTTTATTGTCACACGTTTACTGTTGTTTTTTTAATAGCAAAGAAATAGTACTGTATACTCGTTTATTGTCACACGTTTACTGTTGTTTTTTTAATAGCAAAGAAATAGTACTGTATACTCGTTTCACTCCCAAAAGTGGGAAAACAAAAGATACATGGAGAAAGCAATGTTATAAGAAAAATGGAAAAGGGATTATTTTGTGGCTTGCTTCATTTATTTACATTAAGCTGCCTGGCCCTGTGGACATTCCAGTTTGCAGCCTCCTTCTGGGCATGTTCTACCCATTTCTTTTTCTTTTCTAATCTCTTCCTCTCTTGTACTGCCCTGCCTTACCCTGCAATAACTGAGTCTGTTTCTATGGAGAACTACTGAGACTTGTGGAGCAATAAAAAAGTGTTTACTCAAGCCTGTTTCCTTCACTCCCCCTGCTGCTCACTCCTTACAGAAAAGTAAAAAAAATCTCCCCACCAAGTTACTGATGATTAAGATTTTATTTTTTAATTGAGAAGCAAAAGCTTTCATTCAACTGTTAGATTAAAGGTTTATTTATTTATTTATTTTTAATTTATTTTTTTTTAAAGATGACCGGTAAGGGGATCTTAACCCTTGACCTGGTGTTGTCAGCACCACGCTCTCCCAAGTGTGCTAACCGGCCATCCCTATATAGGGATCCGAACTCATGGCCTTGGTGTTATCAGCACCACACTCTTCCAAGTGAGCCACGGGTTGGCCCTAGATTAAAGGTTGAAAATGCAGACTTTTTGAAAAAATTCATTCACTAATAAATCAGCAGTTGGAAATGAGAGTCTAGGTAATTCTGTTTTGATTGATATGATTTTGTATTAATAAGAGAGCCCTGGGCAACAGTCAGAGGGCAGGGGGATTTTCTGGGTCAAGGTTGGAGATGGAGATGGAAGTATAGAGAGTACAAAAATGAAAAAGTAAAATACTGCTGTTTCATGTGGACATTTTTGGCAGATGTTTTACTTTGTGGGCACAGGGACCATTTTTTAGGGGGAAACATGTTTACATACAGGTTTATATTCTGTATATAAATATATTTTTGCCATTTTGTTTTGCAGATTGTGGGTCTAGTGATATGCTTTCCTAAACAGTAGAAAAGTTGAAGATGTCTAGACAGAACTTAGTGGCTTTGACAGTGACCACCCTTCTGGGTGTGGCTGTGGGGGGGTTTGTACTGTGGAAAGGCATCCAGCGCCGAAGGAATAAGATGAGCCATGTGACCCAGCAGCAGCAGCAGAGAGTGCCAGGCTGTAGAGAGCAACCTCCTCCTGAAGAGGACCAGCTGCACTCCAGTGCCCCCAGAGTCTCGTGGGAGGAGAGAATCCTCAAAGCAAAGGTGGTGATGGTGTCTCAGGAGGCAGAGTGGGATCAAATCGAGCCCTTGCTTAGGAGTGAATTAGAAGATTTTCCAGTTCTTGGAATCGACTGTGAGTGGGTAAGTTAAAAAGCAAAAATTAAAAAAAGAATCTCTTCTGCTTTTCCAACTAGGGACCGTGGATGGTGAAGTAGATAATAAGAGAAAAGGAGAATTAGCTTGTTCTCAACTTGCTCGTAAGTAGATTTTAGCCAAAAGTAAGTAGATTTTAGCTGCTGCTCTTCTCAGGATAGGGGAATGTTTACAATCATGGATTCTGGAGTCAGACAGACCTGCGTGAGTTCCATTTTCACCACTTAGCATTCTGTGAACTTGGGCAAGCTATTTAGCCCCTCTGAGTCTCAGTTTACTTGTTTGTACTAGGGATGTAATAATACCTATCTACAATGGTTTTTTTAAGGATTCAAATAGATAACCCCTAAAAAGACTTCAGCACAGTTTTAGCATATACTAAGTACTCCTTAAATATTAGCTACTATTATTTTTAATAGCATTTTTGTAAGGGTGCCATGGAGAAGTTCAGGTCTCTTTAAGTGGGAATTATTACTCAAATTAGGATTTAAAAGATAACAGTTAACACTTGAAATATTATTTATTCTAGGCCATGCACTACACTGTTTTGATTGCATCCTCTCATTTTATTTATTTTTTATTTTTTTATTTTTATTTTTTTCCTTTTTGTCATTTTTCATGACCAGCAACGGATCGCAACCCTCAGTGTCGCGCCCGTACTGGACCGGGACCAGCAACGGGATCGCAACCCTTGGTGTTGCACCGTACCTCGCTCAGCCAGTGAGCAGCCGGTCTGTATGTGGGATCCGAACCCTCGGCGGGAGTGCCACCGCGCTCCCAAGCGGCGCACTGTAGCAGTGGCCACCGGGCCGGCCCCTCATTTTATTTTTTGCAATAATCCTATGTAGGCAGATACTATTGTTATCCTCACTTTACACATAGGAAACAGAGGCTTTAAAAGTTTTAGTTATTTGCCCAAGGCTATGAAGCTAGTAACCAGCATTTGAGCCCAGGGCTTTCTAAACCATCTGGTTAATTTTTCTAATAGCTATTATTTGGAGAGTTGTTACATAGTTGTAGTGAAGATAATATGGTAAACCTATTCTGCTGTCAATCTGATTCACGGTGTGAACTTTAATCTCCTTGAAATAGAAGCTATTACAAAAATACAAATAAATAATTCTTAGTTATTTATATTTTCAACATAACAACTTGCCAAGATTCTCTAATAAATGTCTTCTGAATATTTAGAATATAGCTAATATCCAGGAAATATAATTAAAAGAGGCCCTAAGTAGAATGGCTGCCACAAAATCAGTTCACAGTTTTGTAGGAAAGGCTACTATATGCTAACACAATGATGATCAAGAGGAGAACACCTGATAGGGTGGGAAAACCTTAGTAATCAGCCCTTATACCTCAGCTACAGAGGGTATTTCTTTATATCAGCAATATATATATTTATATTAGTTTATATCAGTGACCTTGGGCCATCAAGAAAAGATTGGGTGCTTTTAGTCTCTTCTGTATAAGAAATTATATAAAATATATATTACATATTTTAGAGATATTTATCTATTTCTATATCATTTTGCAAATATTTACATCAACAATAAAAGACAATATTAGAGTTTAAATGGTGAACTTCAGTGGATTAGGAATATTAACATTTGCCAAACACTTTGATTGTTCCAACTAAGTGAAGCATAACTTCATTAACAATAGGGCAGTCTGAAGAGAATAGTTAATAACAGTAATTGGCTTAATAATAATACATTTTAATTATTATAGCAGAGGCATAGATAAGTTAAAGTGGCAAATACTGTGCTGGCCAGCTACCAAAAGAAAAAAAAGGGTGGCAAATAATCTAAAACTTAATTAATTTTGACCTTCAGTGTGTGTTGAACTCATGCTGGATGCCACATCTCCCTTCTGGTATGACTGCATTTCCTTGATTGCTGTCACACAAAAATGTCATGAAAAAGTGATCCATCCTTGCTCTCTCTGTTCCTTCATTCCTGTTTCTCTTTCATTCATTTTTGTGTGTTTATTTGGTTTTTATTGTTTTTGTTCTTGTTTTATATAGTCAGTATTTGTTTGGATTCACCAAAGAGTTTACTTTTCTCTTTGCTAGTCTTTCTTCACATCTCAGATCTTTTGGAGATCATTTTCCTTAAGATCATTCTTTAGAAGTTCATTTCATTTTTCTTTTTAGAATTTCATTTCTTGAGAGCCCATTAATAATAAACTGTCTTTGTTGTTCTGAAAATGTCTTTATTTTGCTTTTAATCTTGAAAGATTTTTCTCTCGGTATAAAATTGTAGCTTGGCAATTTGTCATTTTCAAGACAGTATTCCATTGTCTTCTGGCTTCCATTGTTGGTGTTGAAGGTAGCTGTCAGTCTATATGTTGATTCTTTGTCAGTAATCTAATTTTTTTTCATACCTCTTTTTAAGATCTCTTTGAGGGCCGGCCCGTGGCTCACTCGGGAGAGTGCGGTGCTGATAACACCAAGGCCCCGGGTTCGGATCCCACATAGGGATGGCCGGTTCGCTCACTGGCTGAGCGTGGTGCTGACAACACCAAGTCAAGGGTTAAGATCCCCTTACCGGTCATCTTTTAAAAAAAAAAAAAAGATCTCTTTGAGTTTGTGGTTTTGAAGATTCACCATGATAAGTCTAGGTGTTCCTTTCTGTATTGCCAGCTTGGGATTCAGGAAGATATCTGAATACAAGGATTAATATTTTTTATCAGTTTAAAAATTCTCTTTGAAGATTGACTTTATTCTTTTTGTTTTTTCCTTCTTTCTTGCTGGAATTTGATCACATATGTTCTAGACTTTTCATGCTATTCTCTTAAATGTCTGGTAATCTCTTATATTTAACATGGATTCATTCTGCACAATTTCTTCAGGTCTCTTTTACAGTTCCTTTTTTCTTTCTTTAGCTTTGTCTAATCTGCTGTTTAACCTGGCCCTTGGATCTTTTTTTTTTTTTAACCTTTTTTATTGTGAAATATAACACATCAAGAAAAGTGCCTAAAATGAAAATAACTAGCTAAATGATTCATCTAAACAGAACAGCTGTGTAACTAGAAACTAGGTCAAGAAACTCAAGATTGGTAGAACCCCAGAAGCTCTTGCAATCATTGTTCCCTCAGTCCCTTTAATGGTTACCGTGACCCTGTTTCATCATATTTACTTTCTTGTTTTCTTTATACTTTTGCTACTTCAGCCTCCCTAAACACTGTAATTTAGTTGTGCCTGTTTTTGAATTTAATATTTAATGTAAATGAAATCAAGTATGTATTCTTTTGTGCCTGGGTTCTTTTTCTTTTTCTTTTTTTTCATTTTATTGTCTCAGCCTCCATTCCTCTTTCTTTTTTTTGAATTAATTTTTAATTTTTATTGAAATGTATTGATTATACATATTTGTGGGGTACAGAGTTATATTTCATGTATATAATGTGTACAATGTGTGATGATCAAATCAGGGTACTAAGCATATTTATCATGGCAAAACTTAATCATTTCCTTGTGATGAGGACATTGATCTCCTCTCTTCTAGCTATTTGATAACATGCAGTAAATTATTGTTCATTATAGATACCTAGCTCAACTATATACGAATAGAACTTATTTTTTCCTATCTAGCTGTTTTGTGTCCATTAACCAGCCTCCCACTATTTTCCCTCTCCCTTCCCCTTTCCAGCCTCTGGCAGCCATAATTCTCTGTCCTTCTGAAAGCTGGACTTATTACTGCCCAGGTTCTTTTGCTAAACATTGTGTTTGTGAGATTTGTCTATGTTGTGTGTGACTATTCTTCATTGCCATATAGTATTCCATTGTGCAAACATACCAGTGATTTATTCATCCATTCTGTTATTGATAGACATTTGGGTCATTTACAGTTTGGGGCTTTTACAAAGAATGCTGCCAATGAATATTTATGTTCATTATTATTGGGCATGGGCATATGTATCTATGAGTGAAATTCTGGGTTACAGAGTATGAGTGTGTGTTTGTGTGTATCTTTAACTTTTATAGATAATGCCAAACTGTTTTCCAAGATGGTTTTTACTAATTTACCCTCCTATGAGTAGCATATGAGTATTCCCATTGTCTCCAACCATTTTCAGAAGTGATTCTAATAATTTAATTTCCCTATATGAAAATTGCCTGTATGAAAATTACACTATATGAAAATTGCCTTTGTCTTATATCCTCATCAACATTTGGCACTGTAATATTTTTAAATTTTAGCCATTCTGATGGGTTTGTAGTAATATTTTATTGCCATTTTAATTTGCATATTCCTGATTACTAATGAGATTGAGCATATTTGTGTGTGTGTGTGTGTGTGTGTGTGTGTGTATTTTATTTTTTTTGATGGCTGGCTAGTACAGGGATCCAAGCCCATGACCTTAGTATTACGAGGCTGTGCTCTAAGCAACTGAGCTAACCAGCCAGCCCAGGAGTTCTTTATATATTCTGGGTGTGAACCCTCTGTGAGTTAAATGTATATTGTAAATGTCTTCTCCCATTCTGTGAATTGCCTTTACAGTTTTCTAATCTTTTCTTTTTATAAAAAGAAGATATATGTAGTATGGTTTATCAGGTCTTTCCCTAACCCTGGTTATGAAGATATTCTCCTGTATTATTTTCTTGGAGTTTTGTTGTTTCAATCTTGCACATTTAGATTTCTGGTCCACCTGAAATTGATTTTTTTGGTGTGTGGTTGTGTATGATTTGAGATAGGGTTAAGTTTTATTTTTTCCCTGTAGGGATAACCAATTGTCCTAGCACTATGAATTGAAAAGATAAACCTTTCCTCACTGCTCTGCAATGCCACTTTACCACAAAACAATTGTCTGTATGAGTAGATCTGTTTCTGGGCTCTCTCGGTCTGTTTTTCTTTTCTTGGACCAATGATCACAAACTGTCTTAATTATTGTTGCTCTAGAATGACTCTGGATATCTGGGACAGGAAGACTTGCCATCATGTTCTTTTTCCACAATATCTTGGATGTTCTTGCATTTCCTTATACATTTTATTTACTTATTTACTTATTTATTTTTATTTTATTTTTTGAGACACATGTGCCTTTATTGGCCAAGGAGGCTACTTGAGGGAGATGAAGCGGGAGGAGTGAGTGGCCCCATGCCTGGCAGTGCTTCATGGGTTTGTAGGTCATGAACTCGCCCAGGTAGTGGCCGGTCATCTCAAGCTTGATTTCCACCGAGTTGAAGGCCTTGCCATTGTAGATGGCCACCATGCTGCCCACCATCTTGGGCAGGATGATCATGTCCTGCAGGTGAGTCCTCATCACACCTGGCTTCTCCTTGGGAGGTGCTTTCTTCTTGACCTTGTGCAGGTGCTTCAACAGTGAACATTGCTTCCACCGAAGGCCACATTTAAGCAGCCCCCCACTGCTGGGCGCTGTACAGTGGCATCAACTGCTCGTAGGACACGTCCAGCACCTGGAAGGTCCGTGGCTTATTCCGCTCCACTTCTGCCATCATGTTGCTTCCTCCCTTGTACATTTTAGAATCAACCGTTCAGGTATACTACAAGAAATTTGTTGGGGTTACATTAGATTGATAGGTCAGTTTATGGAGAATTAACTTGTTTACAATATTGAGTTTTTGAATTTATTTATTTAGATCTTTAATTGCTCTTAATAATGTACTTATACTTTTCTGTGATTTAAAAAATTCTATTGTATATAAAGTTAAAATTTTTGTTTTTCTTTCTGGTACATAGAAATGCAATTGATTTTTATATATTTCTCTTGTATTAAGGAACCTTGCTCAATTCACATTAATTCTAATTACTTGTAGAGGTTTTTGGATTTCTGTGTATGCTATTATATCATCTGTGAAACTGACAGTTTTATTTCTTTCCAGTTCTTATATTTTTTATTTCTTTCCTTGCCTTGCTCTACTGTCTAGGATCACAGTGCAGTGTTCAGTAGATATGGTTATAGTGGGCATCCTTGACTCATTTTCTGTCTCAAAATGACAACTTCTGATATTTTCATGTTGAAGTATGATATCTGCAATAGTATTGTTTGTAGATCCCTTTATCAGATTAAATATGTTCAATTCTATTCTTGGTTTGTTAAGAATTGTTTTTTTAGAAATTATTGTCATTGGGGCTGGCCCGTGGCTCACTCGGTAGAGTGCAGTGTTGATAACACCAAGGCTGTGGGTTCGGATCCCATATAGGGATGGCTGGTTTGCTCACTGGCTGAGCGTGGTGCTGACAACACCAAGCCAAGGGTTGAGATCCCCTCCCGGGTTCGGATCCCACATAGGGATGGCCGGTTCGCTCACTGGCTGAGCGTGGTGCTGACAACACCAAGCCAAGGGTTGAGATCCCCTCCCGGGTTCGGATCCCACATAGGGATGGCCGGTTCGCTCACTGGCTGAGCGTGGTGCTGACAACACCAAGCCAAGGGTTGAGATCCCCTCCCGGGTTCGGATCCCACATAGGGATGGCCGGTTCGCTCACTGGCTGAGCGTGGTGCTGACAACACCAAGCCAAGGGTTGAGATCCCCTTTCCGGTCATATTTAAAAAAAAAAGAAAGAAATTATTGTCCTTGGATTTTATTAAATGCTTTTTTTTTTTTTTTTTTTTAAAGATGACCGGTAAGGGGATCTTAACCCTTGACTTGGTGTTGTCAGCACCACGCTCAGCCAGTGAGCGAACCGGCCATCCCTATGTGGGATCCGAACCCGGGGCCTTGGTGCTATTAGCACCGCACTCTACCGAGTGAGCCACGGGCCGGCCCTTATTAAATGCTTTTTCTGCATTTCTTGAGCTGATGATGTAGCTTTTCTTATTCTGTTATTATAGTGAAATACACACTTCTCCCAACTTCCCCCGAAATATACAATTTTTGAATTCCTGGGATGAATTCAACTTGAGCATGATGTCTTATTCTTTTTATACATTGCTAAATTCATTTTGTTAGTTTTTTAGAGGATTAAAAAAAAACAATGTTCTTGAGCGATTTTGGCCTATAATTTTTCTTTCTTGGAATGACCTTCTCAGGATTTCATAAGAAAGTTATGCTTGTCTGGGCCGGCCCGGTGGCGCAATGGAGAGTGCGCCGCTTGGGAGTGCGGTGGCGCTCCCGCCGAGGGTTTGGATCCCATGTGGAGACCGGTTCCCGCTCACTGGCTGAGCGTGGTGCGAGCGCAATACCGAGGGTTGCGATCCCGTTGCTGTCCCCAGTACGGGCGCGACACCGCGGGTTGCGATCCCATTACCGGTCAGTAAAAAAGACAAAAAGGGAAAAAAAAAAAAAAGAAAGTTATGCTTGTTTCATACAACCAGTTAGGGGTATTTCCTATTTTTGTTTTCACTAGACGCGGTTGTGTAAGATCATCATTCTTTTTTCCTTAAATGTCTGGTTAGAATCTACTGATGAAGCAATGTGGAATTTTCTTTTAAGGGAAGTTTTTGTGTTATGGATACAGTTTCTTTAATAGTTATGGGACTGTTCATATTTTCTATTTTTTCATGTCTTGTTTTTGATAAATTGTATTTTTATCTAAATATGTCTTCTTTCAAATTCTTAAATTATTGGCATAAACTTATTTATGCTGTCCTCTGACAGTTTTTTTTTCTGTTTGATAGATATGTAGGGAGGCCTACTTTTTCATTCCTGGCTTTGCTTATTTGTGCTTCTCTCTTTTTTCCTTGATTATATGTTCCATGGATTTATCAATTTTATTAGTCTTTTCCAAGAGCCAACTTTCGGTTTTCTTGATCTTTTTTAAAAAATTTCTGCCCTTATTTTTATTATTTCTTTCCTTCTACTCTCTTGGGTATAATTTTCTGTTCTTCATTTATTCTTTAACCTACTTTAATCTGATATCTTTCCATACTACTCCACAGAAATTGATCAGGTTGATGGCTTTCTTGTTTTCTAATCCAGTGGACACTTATTTGGATTCATTATTCTAGCTCTCAAAAGTATCTGCTAGTTTCTACACAAGAAAATTTCTTCTTGGCTTTCATGCTTTTACACTTTCCTATCTCCTGTTTTACTGTCCTTTCCTCTATTTCCTTTTTTGATCTCCCTTCTACCTGACATCTAAATATTAGAGAGGCTCAGGCTTCATCTTTTCTGTATCTGCTCTAGGAATTGCAAACTCAGTTGCCTGTAAGGTCCAGACAGGTAATGTAAATGAATGATATAGAGTGATTGTTTGCATTTTCAAATACAGAGGAATATTTTTAGATTCATAAAGAAATATGCTCCCTTTCCACTTTTCATTAAATACAAGGTATCTAGGGACTGTCTTTCATTTTTTTAGTTTTCATAGAGATGTGGATCCTGAAAAATATTTCTTCGTATTAGAAGAACATATGTGTACAATTGTGATGGTAAGTGGAAGATGACAGTTGGCTTTAGTCTCGAAAAGACATTACAGTGAATTAGAGAATTCATGCCTCATATAAATGAGGACACTACTATATAATTCAAGCCATATTGTCCAGTGCTTATTTACTTATTTATTTTTATAATTATACTGTATCTTGTTTTTATTTACAATTTTTTTGGGGGGGTGCATCTGGCTAGTAGGGGGATCCGAACTCATGACCTTATTGTTATAAGGCTGTGCTCTAACCAACTGAGCTACCTGGCCAACTTTATCCAGTGCTTTAAAGAGAAACTTGGAATATAGATTGTTAAAATGTCAACATTACTAATTTAAGAATTCTGGCACAAGTTTTTAAATATGTAGAGAATAATAATAATAAAAATGTTTGTGGTCATTGATTGATGGGTCCATGAGCCACTAGTTTTTGTCCTCTAATCAACATTTTTTTTTCTATGACCTCATCTACTTTTATGGCTTTAAATATCATTGATATGCTGTTGACTCTCAAAGTTAGAGGGCCAGCCTTTTATATCCATCCACCTGCCCCGACATCTCCCCTTAAATGTCTAATAGTCATCTCAAACTTAACATGTTCCTAACAGAACTCTTGATTTTCTTCCCAGACCTTTATTATCCCTAGTCTTCTGCATTTTTAAGATTAAAGTTGGGGAGACATCCTTCTCCCTAAGGGTTGTCTACCAGGATGGTGACATGATTGAAAGTCAGACAAAAATAGGCAGTTATAGTATGTTAAATTTCTTTAACAGTCAAATATATGGAAATTTAAACAAGTGGTTATACAAAGCAGGAAACAACACAGCATGCTACCAAGTAGAGGTATGTGTTTCCAAAACCCTTTGAGTTACCCAAAGTGATGTACAACTGTGGATGAATCACCTGTACCAAATGAGGACTCTGCCATGTTTTAGAAGCTGCGATTGCCGTTCTCCTAAGGGGGTGGGAGTGGAGATGTTAAATACTTTCTGACTCCATGATTCCTGCCTTATATTTTCTGGAGACTCTAGCTACATGCATCCTTGATTAACAGGTGTAATAATTGTTGCAACAAAGATGAAGAGAAGTGGTGGTCATTTTTCCAAGATCATCCTTCTTTGGGTCTGCTTGAAGTTCATTCCTTTTTCCTTACTGTTAACCCCTCCTCTCTCATTTAGGAAGTATTATCAGTGCTAGCTACAAAATATATGTGTGTGTGTGTGTGTGTGTGTGTGTGTGTATATATATATATATATAT
>NW_007727069.1:79519-125703 GCF_000696425.1 Galeopterus variegatus | reverse complement strand
TTTTTTTTTTTTTTTTTTTTTTTTAAAGATGACCGGTAAGGGGATCTTAACCCTTGACTTCGTGTTGTCAACACCAAGCTCACCCAGTGAGCTAACCGGCCATCCCTATATGGGATCCGAACCCGTGGCCTTGGTGTTATCAGCACCACACTCTCCCGAGTGAGCCACAGGCCAGCCCCTACAAAATATATTTTGAATTCATCTACTTCTCTGCATCTCTTCTACTACCTCCTTAATCCAAACGTCAAGTATCTGTCATCTGGACTGTTGCAGTAGCCTCCTGTCTGGCCTCCCTGCTATGACTCTTGTGCACCTACAATCCCTTTTCTATATGGTAGCCAAGTGGTGTTTTAAAAATGCAAATCAGGGCCGGCCCCGTGGCGCGAGTGCGGTGCTGGGAGCGTAGCGGCGCTCCCGCTGCGGGTTCGGATCCTATATGGAAATGGCCAGTGTGCTCACTGGCTGAGCACGGTGTGGGCGACACCACACCAAGGGTTGTGATCCCCTTACCGGTCACGAAAAAGACAAAATAAATAAAAATAAATAAATAATAATAATAAAAATGCAAATCAGATCATGCTTAAAACCTTTCCATTGCTTTGAATAAAATCCAGATGTCTTAATTACTTACATGCTCTTAAGGATTTATATGCTCTGGCTTCTCTTAGTATCTATAATTTTGTCTCCTTCCACTCTCTTCCCATCCTCCTCTTATTCTGCAGCCATATCGGGCCTTCATTCCGTCACTTGAACAGAGGAAGCTCATTCCTGTCTCTAAGCCATAGTCACAGTTTAACTGATATACAAACTCTGCAGACTAGGAAGGAGTGCTCATTAGTTAACCTGCTCTAGCCCAAAAGATGGTCCCATATCATTCAGTACTCTCTGCTGACATCATGGGGTCATTTAAAGAATCACAGGTCTTGGGCCGGCCCGGTGGCGCACTTCTACAGTGCGCCACTTGAGAGCGCGGTGGCACTCCCGCCGAGGGTTCGGATCCCACATACAGACCGGCCGCTCACTGGCTGATCCCGGTCCGGTACGGGCGCGACACTGAGGGTTGCGATCCGTTGCCGGTCACGAAAAAAGACAAAAAAAAAAAAAAAGAATCACAGGTCTTTTGAGAGATTTATCAGTTCTGAATTTTTAATACTGAAGCTAAAATGGATTATACACAGGCCTTCAGAGAGGAGGATCTCTAAACCAATATTCTCTAAGTGAATCACTGAAACAGAAAATAATGCTAGAAATTTTATCTATAGACTGATGGCATTATTCATTTAAAACTTTTTTTTAATAATGTATATAACACATTAGTACAGTACTACCTGTATGTAATTTATAAATTTAAAAAAATATTTGTGTATAGTTATGTCTGAAACATTCTTACATGAGTTGACTAATAAAAAAAAAACCCCAAAACCCAGAGACCATTGGATTAAGTAATGCTAATGAAATTAAAATATATCATTTTTTTCTAGTAAATATAATGTTGGTAAGCCAAGGGGTTCCATTGTTTTCCATGAATAGTAAGTGATGTCAAGGCAGAAACACATTGGAAAACAAAAGGGGGAAATATGAGAAGTAAAGACCGGTATTTTATTCTTTAAGCCAAACGGACTCTCCTAGAAACCTTATTCTTCCAATTATACATTCAATATGAATTGCATACCTGTTGGAATCCATTGGATCTTAAGCGCAATCCAAAAACACTATTAAAAAGACAATTCAGTTTATCTATCAATCAAGTAAGTTATTTAATGTATTTTAGACAATGGGACCTGACTGTAAAGATGTACAAAGATCCATTCTTAGTGATTTACCATGATTTTAAAGTCAAATTAGCAGTGCTACATATTAGAAGTAGAGATTTCAGGCTGGCCAGTTAGCTCAATTGGTTAGAGCATGGTGCTGATAACACCAAGGTTAAGGGTTCAGATCCCCATACCGGCCAGCTGCCAAAAATAAATAAAATAGAAGTAGAGATTTATAGTTTTTTCTTAGAGAACTGATGTTACAGGGGGAGAGAACTACTCATTAATAAAAAAACAGAATAAAATCTTGGCCACATCAAGATGAATTGTTAGAGAATAAGAACCAGTAGTCAAGTTTCTTGTTGTTTCTTTTTGACTGTGATTCAGCTCCAAAAAATAGACATTTTAGAGATCAAACTGGAATGTTTTCATTTGAGGATAGGGAAATAGCCCTCATTGGTAAAGCAGTGCCTCAGAAGAAATCTTAAGGCTTTTGTGAGTTAAATCATGGCTTTACTAAGCAGTAAAGTAGAAGTTGAGGGTCAAGGCCCTCCTAGATTTTGTTTTTAAAAGCAACTCTTTGTGATTTTTGACTGTTTCCACTCTGTGAGTTTGGTCACCTCAACTATGAAATATCCCTCCTCTGATTACTTGTGACATTTTATTTGAGTCACTCATTTGTCATTTACCATGTCATTTTCTGCACGTGTGAGCTTCTGTTTATGAGCTTCTTCTGCATGTGTGAGCTACTCTACATATAAGATTGTAATTTCCTTAAGTCAGGGATTATCTCTCCTTATCTTTGTATCCACAGTGACACTGTGCAGTGCCTAGTACACAGGCTGTATAGTAGTGAGAGAACCACATTGCCCTAGAGCAGGGTTTCTCAGCCTCCCCACTATTGACATTTTGGGCAGATGATTCTTTACTGTGAGGGGCTATTCTGTACATTGTGGGATGTTTAGCAGCATTCTGGCCTCTGCCTACTAGATACCAGTGCATTTCCTTCCCCCAGGTGTGGCAACCAAAAATTTCTCTGGACGTTGCCAGATGTTCCCTGGTGGGGGCAGAATCACTTTCAGTTGAGAACTACTGGTCTAGAGACTGGGAAATTTAGGTTATAGTCCTGGCTTTGCCATTATCTCACCATGTTTGGTCAAACTGCTTCACTTATAGGCTATGTTTCTTCTGCAAAGTGAGAAAGATTGGAATTTATTGGGTGTTTAATCTGGGTTCCATGGATAGCTTTAGGGAATCTTTAATCCCTTGAAAATTTATGTAAATTTTGTATGTAAATTTTTCTAGGGATCATAGCCTTTGCTTTCAGCACTTTCTCAAACTTTTCTGTGACCCTAAAAAGATTAAACCTAGATCAGTTAATATATAAAGTCATTTTTATCTTGTAAGATATAAAGGTCCTAACTTTTGTTCGATATGCATTTTTTTTTCTTTTATGAACACTCTTTGTAACTAGAAAATGCTGAGAAAGCACTTTGTGCTACCAGGATTTATTATATTGGCATGGACCACTTACAATCATGTATTGTTGGGCCGGCCCAGTGGCGCACTGCTACAGTGCGCCGCTTGGGAAGCGTGGCGGCGCTCCCGCCGAGGGTTCAGATCCCACATACAGACCGGCCGCTCACTGGCTGAGCGAGGTGCGGGAGCAACACCGAGGGTTGCGATCCCGTAGCCGGTCCTGGTCCGGTACGGGCGCAACACTGAGGGTTGCGATCCGTTGCCGGTCATGAAAAAAGACAAAAAGAGAAAAAAACAAAACAAAAAAACCAATCATGTATTGTTGAAAGACAGGGATAAATTCTGAGAAATGTGACTTTAGGTGATTTCGTCATTGTGTGAACATCACAGAGTATACTTACACAAACCTAGGTGGTATAGCCTACTTAGGATATATGGTGGGTAGACCTATCTCTCCTAGGTGAGTAATGCGTTGTGCTATGATGTACTAGGCAATAGGAATTTTCCAGCTCTGTTATCATCTTAAGGGACTGCTGTGGTTTATGCGGTCTGTTGTTGGTCAAACGTATTACCCATGACTGTATTTAAAGTACAATATTTCCTGCCTCTTTTTAAAAATCAGATTTTGAGGCAGCGATGATAAGGTAAATGAATTGAGTTACCAGCATGTGTATTAGAGAGTCTGGATAATGAAAAGAGTGTGTTTATCTTTTGGCACTCTACTCCTCGGCCTCTTGTTTCTTAGCCTTTTAAAATCAGTATGTTTTGTATGACTCTGCCAATGTGTGTCCCAAAGCTCCTCTGTGTCAGCTGGTCACTATTTATGGACTGCTCATATTTCAGGCTCAGGAGTTCGGGCCCTATGTAACCTTTGTTTAAGCTGCTGCCTCACAAAGTTTATTGTATTTGTTATCCTTAGATTTAAACCAAAATCTGGTCAGGTACTCCCTTTGGGAAGTTAAGGATGTGCCTCTTAGATTTCTTTTCTGCCACAATTGCATGTTATGCTTGCTGCTGTGCTGGTTTGTGAACTGTGGTCTTTCTTCTGCTGTTGCAGGTGAATTTGGCAGGCAAAGCCAGTCCTCTGTCACTCCTACAAATGGCCTCCTCAAGTGGCCTTTGTGTTTTGGTTCGCTTGCCCAAGCTGATCGGTGAAGGAAAAACACTACCAAGAACGTTATTGGACATTTTGGCAGATGGCACCTTATTAAAAGTTGGAGTGGGATGTTCAGAAGATGCCAGCAAGCTTCTGCAGGATTATGGCCTTGTTGTTAGGGGGTGCCTGGACATCCGATACTTGGCCATGCGGCAGAGGTATGGCTTGTATGAATGCTGGGATTCCTGTAGCTGTGGGGCAAATATTTTAGCAATATTTGTAGATTACTGGAAATCAATAATGAAACATATGAAATTCATTGGAAACCTAGAGGCTTGTGAGATGTATATTGAATTTGTGAGGAAACATTTCAACTTCTGAGAAAACTTTAATTACCTAGAATTGGTCTTTTTAGATGAAACATTAAGATACCTCTGTAAGCTACAGGTTATAAACTGATGGTCCTCCTGGCTAAATTAGGGCTGTAGATGTTTTTTGGTTTTATTTTTTCCCATATGATATTTTTTGAAATTTTTATTTTAAATCCAAGAGATTTGGGCCGGCCCGTGGCTCACTCGGTAGAGTGCGGTGCTGATAACACCAAGGCCCCGGGTTCGGATCCCACATAGGGATGGCCGGTTCGCTCACTGGCTGAGCGTGGTGCTGACAACACCAAGTCAAGGGTTAAGATCCCCTTACCGGTCATCTTTAAAAAAAAAAAAAAAGATAAATCCAAGAGATTTGGGCCGGCCCGTGGCTCACTCGGTAGAGTGCGGAGCTGATAACACCAAGGCCCCGGGGTCGGATCCCACATAGGGATGGCCGGTTCGCTCACTGGCTGAGCGTGGTGCTGACAACACCAAGTCAAGGGTTAAGATCCCCTTACCGGTCATCTTTAAAAAAAAAAAAAAAGATAAATCCAAGAGATTTGGGCCGGCCCGTGGCTCACTCGGTAGAGTGCGGAGCTGATAACACCAAGGCCCCGGGGTCGGATCCCACATAGGGATGGCCGGTTCGCTCACTGGCTGAGCGTGGTGCTGACAACACCAAGTCAAGGGTTAAGATCCCCTTACCGGTCATCTTTAAAAAAAAAAAAAAAAAAGATAAATCCAAGAGATTTAATTTAAAAATCTGTTATTTCTGGCTTCTCTTGAAAATTTAGATGATCTGACTACACTCAGTTCATAGTTCTAGATGGCAGGTAGTGGAGTAGTGGCTGTCCCCTTTAGATGAGCATCTATTTAATTTGCCAGAGTCTCTACCACTCCCCTTGTAACCCTGATTCATCTTGATAAGCATTTGAGTTTGCAAACCTTGCTTTAGACCAAAAATGATGATAGACCTAGCCCTTGTCTGGGAGGAAGAGAGATTTCCCTTTCCCTTAGAATTTCCATAGGAATAGAATTCCGTTTCAACTTGTTTTTTTAGGGGGTCACATCTACCTCAGGTATATGTACAGGCCCTCATTTATGATAACTTAGACTGAAACAGTCTCTCACCCTGCCTCAAATGACACTGACACTAAAAGGTTAGAGGATTTGATAAGCTAAGAGAAAACCTGATTAAAATCTGTATTCATCATAATTTTTAAAAATAAGATGAAATTTTATTTTAGTTGTTAGTTTGACTTATATAAATAAAACTCTTATAAATGAAGTATCAATTTTTAAAAGTATTTCCATTAAAATATTGTTGTAAAAATTAAGTCTGTAAAAGTATTTGGAGTATAATAGCAAAAGCTGCATTTCATCAGACCCTCCTTCCTTCAGTACCACCTCCCCAGAGGTGCTCACTGTTGCTCTGTGCTGTTAAAGGTGGTGTGTATAGAAGCTAAAAGTTGACTCAGGAGCAGACTGCATGTTTGGAGTCCTAGCACTGCCACATACTAGCTGTGTGACCTTTGGTAAGGTACTATATCTTTCTGTTCCTCGGTTTCCTCATCTGTAAAGTAGAGATAATAATGTTCCTGTAGGGGGCTGGCCAGTTAGCTGAATTGGTTAGAGCATGGTGCTGATAACACCAAAGTCCGGCATTCGATCTTTGTACCAGCCAGTCACCCCCCCCCAAAAAAAGAAAAAGTAACGTTCCCACCTCATATGATTCGTGTGAGTATTAAATGAATTAAACTATGTAAAGAACCTATAAATAGTGTGTGACATTTAGAGAGTACTGTGTAAATATTAACTGTTACTGTCATCATCGTCGTTATTGTCACTGCCACCTGCAGCACCATCATCATCTGATTGATTTGTCCTTCCAGATCTTTTTCTATGAATTTACAGTCATCTCTATCTTTATATATATATATATATATATATATATATATATATAAAAATTGAAGGTGCATTGAATTCTCTGGCTAAATGCAGAATGGCTGAGTGTCAAAATAAGAATTTGGCCAAAGCTGAATATTACCATGAACTTCTCTGGAAATAGGGATGAAGCTTTTATCAGGCCTTTCCTTTTTTAATAAAACTTTATTAAAATTTTGGGCTGGCCCGGTGGCGCACTGCTACAGTGCACCGCTTGGGAGCGTGGTGGCGCTCCTGCCGAGGGTTCGGATCCCACATACAGACCGGTTCCCGCTCACTGGCTGAGCGAGGTGTGGGAGCAACACCGAGGGTTGCGATCCCGTTGCCGGTCCCGGTCCGGTACGGGCGCGACACTAAGGGTTGCGATCTGTTGCCGGACACGAAAAAAGACAAAAAAGAAAAAAAAATTTTTTTTAAATCATTCTTGTTTTATTATTGAACATTTGAGTAACGAAACTAAAAAATTTTGACATTATAATGCAAGAAATTTGACATTACAGTGCAGGAATTATATTTAAGCACTATTAGCTATTAGATCGCTCCTGCTGTTTGCCGTAAGTAGTTGTACTTTCAATTGCCTTGGACATCAGTCAGATGAAACTGTCTTTCAACTGGGAAGAGAAGGATTTTTGGAGGGGGTAGTACTGTCATCTTTTCTTCGATACTCTTTAGGCTTTTTATTACATGTTAAACAAAGATGATTACTATAGAGGTTATTATATGTGAGTTTGGAATCTTTCCTGTTGAAACTTTGAAGTGGCAAAGATGTCATTTGTTTTAATTTATCCTCAAGAAATGTGAAACCTTCCCAAATAAGACCTTTTTTTTTTACACCCCCCCGCCCCAAATATGGCCTTTTTAAAAAAAGTGTAAGTGGAATTAAATAATTGAAAATTAAATATTGTCCTTCAGTGCAGGTAATGATTTCAAGAAATATGGACTGTCCATGCTTGGAAAACCACACAGCTGTTAAAAAGAATGAAATACAAACATTTATACTTACTGCCATGGAAGGAGGTCCATGGTACATCAAGTGAATAGAGCAAGTTACAGAATAAAAAAGAAAACAGTTACCAAAAAAATACATTTCTTCCTACTTCTACTTATATGTTTATTTGTGTATAGAAGAAGTCTGGAGTGGTCATTTACGCTGTTAAGAGTGGTTCTTCCTGAGGAATGGAAGTTTGGGTGGAAGACTTTCCCTTTTCACCCACTGTACTTCTCTATTGTTTGAATTTTTAATAACAAGCATTCATCACTTTTGTAATTTTTAGTAGGACAAAAGAAAATTTTATGTGTTCCCCTAATCCTTAATTTTCATTAATTGAACCCAAGACCTATGTATTTTACCTAAATATTTCTGTACTGTTTTGTGCTTTTTAGTCTGTGCTGCCTTTTGGGGGTAATGAGATCCATCTGCTTGTTTTGTAAGGAAAGAGTTCTTTTTCTTTATTACGATGATGATTTTGTGTGCTATAGTACTTGAGGGAACACTGCATATTGTAACACTGACATGAACTTCACCTCCAAGCTGCCTGCTCTACAACTTCTAGACTCCCACTTGGTAGCCAAGAAATCAGCTCTGCTGTTGTAGACCCACATGTTCTTCATATCACATTTATCTCTTGATTGGAGTCTCCAGTCATTGGACAAATTAATTTTTTTGCCACATTGCAGCAATTTTAATCAGGAAGTGTTTGAAGAGCAGAAAGAATAAGTTATTATTACTGGTTTCATTGTCCAGTGCTTTTACCTCCTCAATAAAAATAGCCTTACCATTTTTCAAATTTGAGAAGTAATGTACAAACGCTACTGATGGTCATTTAAGTTGCTTACAATTCTTTCCTCCTATAAATAGTGTTGCAGTGAAGATCCTTTTATGCACACTTGTCCTTAGGATAAATTCCTAGAAGTGGAATTGCTGGATCAGAGAATTTTCATGTTCAAATTTTTCATAGCTATTTATTAAACTTTTTCATAAAGGTTGTAAAAATATACAGTTTATAAATTTTAGATGAGACTGCCTAATTTTTCATGCTCCACTGATACTGTATATAGTTATTTAAAAATTTTTTTACAATCTAATAGATAAATTATCTATCATTTTCTTTAGTGTCTACTGAGATTGAGCATCTGTCATCTGTTTGTTGGCCATTTCTACATTGTTTTTAATATTTCTGTTCATGTCATTTGCCCATTTTTGATACATGATTTAATTTTTTCTTGTAGAAAGAATTTGCTCTGTAATGGGCTTAGCCTGAAATCACTCGCTGAGGCTGTTTTGAACTTTCCCCTTGACAAGTCCCTTCTACTTCGTTGCAGCAACTGGGATGCTGAGCATCTTACAGAGGATCAGGTACTTCTTATCAGAATATTGAAGAATGGAAGAGTCATTGCTTCTGAAGTATAGTTGTTTTTTAAATTCTAATTCTCAAATTTGATATAAGTATTGGGTGGAGATGCCTTCAAATAGACTCACTGTCTGGTGATACTCAAGATAACTGGTCTCCAATGTATATGCCACTTAAATGAAAGAGTAAGAGTCCTGTTATATTTTATTTTGGGGGGCATTTATTACATGCCAGGCATTTCAGAAAATATAATTTATTTTTATGAATACAAATGTACAATTTTAAAAAGTATAGCATTATAAGACTTATAAGAAACAGTAAGTAGTTCCGTGCCTTACCTCTCCCTGTTCCTTCTTCTCAGAGGCAGCCGCTTTCACTTCTTTCTGGTAATTACCATTATATTTTTAAATTATATGCATACATTACTCTTTCTTATTTGTATATCTTATTTGTATATATTTGACTTCTTACTGTGGAAAATATGATTTAGTACTCTTGCAATTCTCTTACTCCCAGACAAATACTTATTCCCTTCCCCACCCTCCCAGTATAGGTGAGTCATCATTTTTATCAGGTTAATATCCAGTATTTATGTTGGCATTATTTATAGCTGAGTCATACAGTAAACTGCAATTATATGTTTTTTCTTATACAACTTTTTGTTTTCCTAGGAATAATAATTTGTATTTTTGTTTCCTTAGTGTTCCATATACCTATGAATTGTTTCAACCCCAGACTCTTTACCGGAACTATAGATCTCTTCTTGTGTGGTTCAGGCACATCAAGTAACTGATTCGTTTCATTTTCTCTTGGAGCCATCCGTCTTGGAGACTTCTGTCATCCTGCTCCTTTCAGGACCAATTGCACTCCAGGCCTGCTGCCCAGCTCTTACCCAGCATTTACCATCAGCATGGGAATTCCTTCACCTCTCTTCTGTACTAGATCCACTGTATTCTAAATTCCATGTCTTTTTCCTTTCTTGTTTTGGTGGAGTACATTCATAATAGCCTCTTGAGAAAGGGAGCATGGAATTAATTTATGACATTCTGCATGTCTGAAAAGCTAGTTGGTTTGCCTCTCTCTTAACCTATAGTTTGGCTGAGTATAGCATTTTAGGTTGGAAATAATTTTCCTTCAGAGCTTTGAAGGCAGTGCTCCTTGTCTTCTAGCTACCAGTGTTGATGTTGAGTATGTGACTTGATTTTCTTTCTGGAAGATGTTCTCTTTATCCACAGTTTTTAAAAATTTAGATTGATAAACGTGAGTGTGGGCCATTCATTGTATCAGAGTTAAGTGGACTCTTTTAGTCTGGAAGCTCATGTCTTTCAGTTCAAGGAATTATTTTCAAATTACTTCTTTGAAAATTTCCTTGCGTCCTTTTTGTTTCTAGAATTCATATTTTGTAGACATTGGACCCCCTGAATTGATCCTCTGATTTTCTTAGAAATATATTTTCTCTCCTATTTTCCATCTCTTTTTTATTTTACCTTCTGGGAAATTTTCTCAAGTTTATTTTCCAATTTTTATGTTGAATTTAAAATTATTCCTTCTGTTTTTTTAAGTTATAAGAGATCCTTGATCTCTGAATATTCACTTTTAAATAGCTTTCCATTTTTGTTTAATGGATGTAATATCTTCTTTTAGTGTATTAAGGATTACAGAAGTCTTCTACTTCCTTCATGGCCTCTTCTTCCTCTGAATTGTTTATTTTAAATGTTTGTTTTGGTCTTTGTCTTTCAAATCAAAGGTTTTTCTCAAATGTTTAGATCCTTGGCTGTTCATTTATGTTTTAAAAAGAGACATTAAAAAGCTGATTGGATACATCAACTGATGAATGGGTAAATAAAATATGTTACAGGTTGAGCATTCCTAATCTGAAAATTTGAAATCTGAAATGTTCCCAAATCTAAAACTTTTTGAGCATCAACATGACACTGAAAGGAAATGCCCACTGGGAAATTTCAGATTTTGGTTTTCAGATTAGGGATGCTTAACCAATTAAGTATCTGCAAATACTCCAGCATCCAAAAAAAATTTGAAATCTGAATTGCTTCTGGTCCCAAGCATTTTTTTAAATTTAAATTTTATTTATTTAAGATTTTTAATTTTTTAAAATTTTTATTGGATCATAATTGATTATACGTATTTGGGGGGTTCAATGTTGACATATGTTGATCAAATCAGTATTACTAGCATATATATTGTTACAAATCATACTTATTCTTTATGCCCCTTGTCCAATGTCTCACTATCCCCCCTCCGTCCCTCCTCCCCCATTTACCCTAGATTTCTTCTCTCCTGAAAGAGTAATGGTTACTCTGTTGATTTGTTGCCTACATTATCTGTCCAGTGCTGAAAGGTGTGTTCAGGTCTCCCAGTATTATCGTAGAGCAGATGCTTCTTCAGTCACTCTGGAATGAGCTTTGTGGAGAGACACATCCTCTTCTTTTCTTTGGTCTCTGCTGGTGACTCTCCTTGTGTCACTGTACTCCAGTGGCTGGCAGACTGTCTGCACGGTGGTTGTGGCAGCTAGCCACTTTCGCGGCAGCTGTGTGGTCCCATTTTGGATAAGGGATACTCAACCTGTATAGCCATACAGTGGAATATTATTTAGCAATAAAAGATACAAGCTACAACATGGATGAATCTTGAAAGCATTATGCTTAGTGAGAAAAGCTAGTCATAAAAGATCACATATTATATGATTCCATTTATGTGAAATGTCCACAGTGGGTAAATCCATAGAGAGAGAAAGTAGGTTAGTGGTTGCCTAGGGCAGGAGGAACTGGGGGATGATTGCTAAGGATATAAGGCTTCTTTTCAGGATGATGAAAATGTTCTAAAGTTGATTTTTTGTGATGATTGCACAACTCTGTAAAAATACTAAAAATCATTGAGATGTACAATTTGAATGAATTATATGGTAGATGAATTGTATCTCAGTAAAGCTGTTGCATTACAAAAAGTTGATTGGAAGTGGCATTTATATGCTATGTGTAATTCTTGATCGGATCCTAAACAGGGATCCTGAATCTTGGAACATCTGTAAAAGACATTTTTGAGACAATTGTAGAATTAGAATAGAACTCTATATTTGCTAATATTCTTGTTTTATATCAGTGTTAAAGTTCTTGGGTATTGTGATTATGTAGGAGAGTGTCCTTGTTCTAAGGAGATACGACTGAAATATTTAGAGGTGAAGTATCATAATAGCTGCAATTTAACTTTGAAATGCATTCAGCCAAAACAAAAAAGTGTGGTGTGTTTGTGCGTGTGTGTGTGTGTGTATATGTATGCATACGTATATATACACTTTTTTTTTTTTTGGTGGCTGGCCAGTACAGGGATCAAACTCTGGAACTTGTTGCTATCAGCACCATGCTCTAACCAGTTGAGCTAACCAGTATATATTATATATTTGGTATATAATATATACCAAAAGTGTGGTATATATTATAAAGAGATAAAGCAAATATTGACAATTATGAATGTCAGTTGTCATTATTACTCTTTTAACTTTTCTGTAAGTTTGAAAACTTTCCAAATAAAAAGCTGAGGGGAAAAAGTTAACTGCCACCATAATATATATATATATTTTGTGTGTGTGTGGCTGGCCAGTTTGGGGATCTGAACCTTTGACCTTTGTGTTATAAGGCTGTGTTTTAACCAACTGAGCTAACTGACCAGCCCAACTGCCACCAAATTTGAAACCAAATTTGTGATCCATATTATTGCCAAGGGAATTCAGAATTTCCAAAGATCTTTTTCATTTTTTATTTTAATAATTTTTATTGTTTTTATTCTAATTATAAATATAATATTTAACAAGATTTTAGAAAATACAGAAAATAATATTTAAATTTGACATTTGAAAAAGTGCTAATAAGGCTGGCTGGTTAGTTTGAGTGTGGTGCTGATACTACCAAGGTCCAGGGTTCATTCCCTATATTGGCCAGCCAAAACACAAAAAGTGCTAATAAATGAATTCAGTAAAGTTGTAGGATATAAAATCACAAATTCCATTTACAATTTAAAATGCAATTCCATTTACAATAGCTATGAAAAAAAAAAGATACCTAGGAATAAACAATAAACTTAACTGAGGAGATGAAAAATCTCTACACTGAAAGCTATAAAACACTGTTGAAGAAATTGAAGAGGATACAAATAAATGGAAAGACCTCTCATGTTCATGGATTGGAAGAATTAATATTGTTAAAATGGCCATACTACCTAGAGCACTCTGTAGATTTAATGCAATCTCTATCAAAATGCCAATGACATTCTTCACAGAAATAGAGAAAACAATCCTAAAATTCATAAGGAACCACAGAAGACCCCAAATAGCCAAAGCAATCCTGATCAAAATAGAAGAAAGCTGGGGGCATCACACTACCTGACTTTAAAAGATACTATAAAGCTATAGTAACCAAAATAGCATGCTACTGGCATAAAAACAGACACATGGACGAATGGAACTGAATAGAGAACCCAGAACTAAATCCATGTAGTGCTACCGACAATTGATTTTTTTTTTCAATACTGAAAATTTTATTAAGCAGAAATTTACAGAGATCTCAATATGTCCTGACCTCAGTGCAAGAGGCAAATGTTCATATATTGGTAAAAAAGGAGATCCTGATTTAAAGGAACTGCATGTGTGGTTTTTCCCCTAAAATATTATACCCTATCTTTTCTTAACTGAAGGAGTCTCATCATCATTTAATCATTTCTTGATGAACTATAACCATTAACTATTATGCTATATATTAGTGCAGTCAGTCTGCTTTTTGATTTTGAGGTCACCGCTCTGATTTTCACTGCTCAATAACTGCCCAATAGCTTTCTGGTTTTTTTTTTTTTCCCCAATTCTAATTTATCATGGGCTGAGAACTGGAGACCTAAGCTTATTACATGTGCATATTAAACAAGGTCCAATAAATTTATGAGGGAGGTATTTGAATTGGTAAATATCATCCATTGGTTTTATACATCATTTTCACTTACGTTAACTTATATAATATTTATAAAAACTATAGATAAGTATTAGGTATTTTATGCTATTACAGAAAAACAAGATTTGGAAAAATGAAATAACTTATTCAGTGTTACATAGCTATAAAATTGTAGAGAAAAGGGTCAAACGCTATTCTTCTTATTCCAGATTGACTCTAAGGAGTTTGTTCTGACAATAGATTTTCAACAAAGTTGCCAAGAATATAAATTGGGGGGGCCGGCCCAGTGGCGCACTGCTACAGTGTGCCGCTTGGGAGTGTGGTGGCGCTCCCGCCGAGGGTTCGGATCCCACATACAGACCGGTTCCCGCTCACTGGCTGAGCGAGGTGGGGGTGCAACACCAAGGGTTGCAATCCCTTTGCCGGTCCCGGTCCGGTACGGGGGCGACACTGAGGGTTGCGATCCATTGCCGGACACGAAAAAAAACAAAAAGGAAAAAAAAAAAAAGAATATAAATTGGGCAAAGGACAGCCTCTTCAATAAACGGTGCTGGGAAAACTGGATATGCATATTTAGAAGAATGAAACTAGACCCCTGTCTCTTACCATATGAGGATACTTCAAAAAGTTCATGGAAAAGTAGAATTGAAAGATAATATGAATCTTTCCATGAACTTTTTGAAGTACCCTTGTATACCAAAATCAACTCAAAATGGATTAAAGACTTAAATGTATGACCTGGAACTATAAAACTACTAGAAGAAAACATAAAGGAAACACCTCAAGACATTGGTCTGGGCAAAAAATTTGTGGCAAAGACTTCTAAAGCATAGGCAACAAAAGCAAAAATATATGAATGGGACTCTATCAAACTAAAAAGCTTTTTTGCACAGCAGAAGAAACAGTCAACACAGTGAAAAGGCAGCCTGCAGAATGGGAGAAAATATTTGCAAACTATTCATCTGACAAGGGATTAAAATTCATAATATATAAGGAACTTAAAAGCAAAAAAAAAAAAAAAAGAAACATTAAAAATGGGCAAATGACCTGAGTAGACATTTCTCAAAAGAAGACATAAAAATGGTCAACAGGTATATAAAAATATACTCAACAGTACTAATTATCAGGGAAATGCATAATGAGACATCTTAGCTCAGTTAGAATGGCTATTATGAAAATGACAAAAATATAGCAAATGGTGGTGAGGATGCAGAGAAAAGGGAATCCTTACATACTGTTGGTAGGAATGTAAATTAAAACAGCTATTATAGAAAACAGTATGGAGATTCCTCAAAAAACTAGAAATAGAACTACATATGATCAGGCAATCCTACTATTGGGTATTTATCCAAAAGAAAGGAAATTAGTATACCAAAGAGGTATCTGCACTCCCATGTCTATTGCAGCACTATTCACAATAGCCAAGATACGGAATCAACCTAGGTGTTCATTGACAGATGACTGGATAAAATGTATATACACAATGGAATACTTAACCATAAAAATGGATGAAATCCAGTCATTTGTGGCAACATGGATGAGCCTGGAAGACATCATCTTAAGTGAAATGTCAGACACAGAAGGATAAATATCACATGTTCTCATTCATATGTGGGAGCTTAAAAAAAAATAGTTATAGAAGTGCAGAGTAGAATTGTGGTTACTAGAGGCTGGGAAAGGTAGGGGGAGTAGGGATAGGGAGAGGTTGGTTAATGAATACAGATTACAGCTAGACAGGAAAAGTAAGCTGTAGTGGTGTACAGTAGTGATAGGTGTCTATAATTAACAATAATTTATTGGGCCGGCCCGGTGGCGCACTTGGTTGAGTGCGGCGCTTGGGAGCATGGCGGCGCTCCCGCTGAGGGTTCGGATCCCATGTGGAGACCGGTCTGCTCACTGGCTGAGCGCGGTGCGGGCGCGACGCCGAGGGTTGCGATCCCGTTGCTGGTCACTGTAACCGGGCACGACACCAAGGGTTGCGATCCCGTTACCAGTCAGGAAAAAACACAAAAAGGAAAAAAAAACAACCCAATAATTTATTGTATGTTTTCAAATGGCTAGAAGAGAGGAACTCAAATGCTCTCACCACAAAGAAATGATAAATTTTTGTGATGATGGATGTGCTAATTACCCTGATTTGATCATCACACATTGTATGCATGTATTGAAATATAACTCTATACCCCATAAATATGTACAATTATTACATGTCAATTAAAAAAAAAAAGCCAGAACAGAACTTTTTAAATATTTTCACCATGAAAAAATAAGTGCATAAGGTAATGGATATGCTAACCACCCTGATTTAAACACTGTGTAGTATATACATGTATCGAAACATCAGATTGTACTCCATAAATATGTACAATTATGTGTCAGTTTAAAAATAAAAATTTTTTAAACGTATTTAGAGCACAGCACATATGGCCTGTGGATTTTGGACTAGTGAGCTTCATTGTAACTATGGATTACAGTCAAATGTCAGTTACTGTAAGTCTTTTCATTCAAGGTACTTAGCCTCTCCTGAGATGAATCTTCTGGTCTTCTACCTAAGAGGTATAAGCCCTGCTGCCTATATTCTGGTAGCTGAGTGGGGAAAAGGTGTTGGTGGTCAAGGAATATGGTTCTAGGAATCAGATTATCTCTTTGTTTTCTATAGCAATTTCTGATTTACTGTGACCCTGAGTAAGTTGTTACTTTGTGCCTTGGTACCTTTCCTTTTTTTTTTATTTGTTAACAGTTTTATTGAGATGTAATTTATGTGTAATAGAATTTACCCATTTAAAGTATACCAAACAATGGATTTTAGTATATTTAGAGTGGTGCGATCATCACCACAATCTAATTTTAGAACATTTTCATCACCTGCAAAAAAGAAACCCCATACGCATTAGCAGTAACATCCCATTCTTATCCCGATATCCCAGCCCTAGGCCACCACCAATCTGCTTTCTGTTTCTGTAGGTTTTCCTATTCTGGACATTTCATCTAAGTGGAGTCATACAATAGGCGGTCTTTCGTGATTGTTTTTTTTCATTTATCATGTTTTTTTGTGGTTTACCCATGTTATAGCATTTATTAATACTTCATTTCTTTTTATTGCTAAATAAAACTCCATTGTATGGATGTACAACATTTTGTTTATTCATTCATCAATTGATGGAGAGTTGGGTTGCTTCCACTTTTTGGCTATTAAGGATAATGCCACTATAAACATCTGGGTATGAATTTTTGTATGGATGTATATTTTCTTCTCTCTCAGATATATAGCTAAGAGTGGAATTGCTGGGTTATATGGTAACTTTCTGTTTAACTGAGGAACTGCCAAACTGCTTTCCAAAGTTGCTGCACCATTTTATATTCCCACCAGCAGTATATGAGTGTTCCAATTTTCCACATCCTCCCCAACACTTGTGTTGTCAGTCTTTTTGATTAGAGCCATCCTAGTGGGTGTGAAGTGATACTTCATTATGGTTTTTTTTTTTTTTTCAAAAAGATGGCCGGTAAGGGGATCTTAACCCTTGACTTGGTGTTGTCAGCACCACGCTCAGCCAGTGAGAGAACCGGCCATCCCTATATGGGATCCGAACCGGGGGCCTTGGTGTTATCAGCACCGCACTCTACCGAGTGAGCTACGGGCCGGCCCTTCATTATGGTTTTGATTTACATTTTCCTAGTGGCTAATGATGCTGAGCATCTTTCCATGTGCTTATAGGCCATTTGTATATCTCTGGAGAAATGTCTATTCAGATCCTTTGCCCATATTTTAATTGGGTCATTTGTCTTTTTATTGTTGAGTTCTAAAAGATCTTTATATATTCTGGATACTAGTCCCTTATGAGATATGTATTTTCTCCCATTCTGCAGTTTGTCTTTTCACTTTTTTTTTAAAGATGACCAGTAAGGGGATCTTAACCCTTGACTTGGTGTTGTCAGCACCACACTCTCCCAAATGAGCTAACTGGCCATCCCTATATAGGGATCCAAACCCTTGGTCTTGGTGTTATCAGCACCACACTCTCCCCAGTAAGCCACAGGCCGACCCCTGTCTTTTCACTTTCTTGATGGAGTCTTTTTTTTTTTTTTTTTTTAAAGATGACTGGTAAGGGGATCTTAACCCTTGACTTGAACCAGCCATCCCTATATGGGATCCGAACCCGGGGCCTTGGTGTCATCAGCACCGCACTCTCCCGAGTGAGCCACGGGCCGGCCCTTGATGGAGTCATTTGAAGCAGAAAAGTTTTCAATTTTGATGAGCTCCAGTTATCTATTTTTTCTTTTATTGCTTATGCTTTTGATGTCATATCCAAGAAATCATTGCCTAAGCCAAAGTCATGAAAATTTACCCTAAGAGTCTTCTAGTTTTCACTCCTGCATTTAGGTCTATGATTCGTTTTGAGTTAATTTTTGTGTGTCATGTGAGGTAGGGGTCCTGATTCATTCTTTTGCTTGTGAACATCTGGTTGTCCCAGCACCATCTTGTTGAAAGTACTTTTGTTTCTATATCATTTGAAAATTATGTGTTAAGAAGCACTTTGAGGGCCGGCCCGTGGCTCACTTGGTAGAGTGCGGTGCTGATAACACCAAGGCCATGGGTTCAGATCCCATATAGGGATGGCCAGTTCGCTCACTGGGTGAGCGTGGTGCTGACAACACCATGTCAAGGGTTAAGATCCCCTTACCGGTCATCTTTTTTTTAAAAAAAAGAAGCACTTTGAGGCTCACTTGAGAGAGTGTGGTGCTAATAATACCAAGGCCACAGGTTTGGATCCCTATACAGGGATGGCTAGTTAGCTGACTTGGAAGAGTGCAGTGCTGACAACACCAAATCAAGGGTTAAGATCCCCTTACCGGTCATCTTTTAAAAAATAAAAAAATAAAAAGCACTTTGAACTCTTCAAGTTCAAGCACACTCTTTTCCTGTGGGATACCATCTGCTGATACATATGTTGATTGCTGGATCTAGGTGGAAAATTTTATCCAAATTTGTTTATTCTAAAACCTAAAAAATCCTTGCTAATAGAATTATTTACCTGGATTGGTTATTAAAGGTGAATTAAAGGAATTTTAAAGTCCTTACAACCCTTTGTTGGGAAAAGCTATTGGTTTTAGTTTTGATTATTTTTGTTTATGACCAGCTTGCCTGTTACCAGTTGCTTGGGAGAATGACTTAACATTATTAAATAAACAAATTCCGGAAATGGGCCCTGTGACTTTTGATTTGAGGCCTGTGTTTGAAACCCATTTGTTTTTCTTGTTTTTAACATTTTATTAGTAGAGGGCCGGCCTGGTGGCGCACTGCTACAGTGCCCCGCTTGGGAAGCGTGGTGGCGCTCCCGCCGAGGGTTCGGATCCCACATACAGACCGGTTCCCACTCATTGGCTGAGCGAGGTGCAGGTGCAGCAGTGAGGTTTGCGATCCCGTTGCCGGACACGAAAAAAAAGACGAAAAGGGAAAAAAAAAAAAAAACCATTTTATTAGTAGATATGGCTGGTCAGGAAAAAACACAAATCTGCAGTCACACAGATCTCTTAATGAGTTATGGTTTCAGCTATTCTAGAGGGTGACTAGAAGTGAATTTCATATACTAATTGTCAGACCTTTGTCTCCCTCCCCCAAATTTGAGAAAAATCTGTCCAGCAGTTTATAGCAGATAAAAAGAAACTTCACTGATTTATGTGGATTAGGATTTTCCAACATTCAGAGTAAGTCATTATTTTAGCTCTTTCAGTTAAAAACAGGGAACACTAGAGTTCATTATATTATTCAATTTACTTTTGTATAGTTTGAAATTTTTCATAATAAAAAGTTTTAAAGGACTACATGGTATCTAGGTTATTGCACATATTGATTAGGATCCTAAAAGTTATTTATATCTTTGTGATTGACTTTGAAGTTGCTCTTTCTGGTTTGCCTTCCAGATTCCACTGATCTCTGACTTTTTTCTTCAGGTAATTTATGCTGCCAGGGATGCCCAGATTTCAGTGGCTCTCTTTCTCCATCTTCTTGGATACCCTTTCTCTAGGAATTCACCTGTACAAGAAAACGATGACCACATTGGCTGGAGAAAAGTCTTGGAGAAATGCCAGGATGTGGTAGACATCCCATTCCGAAGCAAAGGAATTAGCAGATTGGGAGAAGAGGTTAATGGGGAAGAAACAGAATCTCAGCAGAAGCCAAGAAATAAGAAGTCTAAGGTTGATGGACCGGTGTCAGGCAACCATGAAGGGAGAGACCCCAGAAGACATAAAAGAAAGCCCTTGGGGGTGGGCTATTCTGCCAGGTAACTGAGTTGTTCCCTGGCTAGTAAAATCAGTGTCCCAGCCTCCAGTAAAGAGTGTGATGCTTCACCTAGGGTCTGGGAAGGAGGTTTGTGGTAAGGTAGCAGAGGTTCTCCAGGGGTTAATTTTACCCTTTCTATCCTTCAGGGACATTTGGACTACCCTTTGTTTTATTTGTGTATTTTTCTCCTTTCCCCCTTCTTTTACTTTTTAATTTTTCAACAAGTGGAGTGGAAATGAGGAAAGCTTAGCTTTGTCACTGACCCTGATGAGGCCTTAGACCTGTAACTTCTCCAGCTGTAAATGAGGGTATAATTATTATTCCTTGCTCGTTTCAGGATAACTGTGAAAATGAATAACATGATGTGCCTCATGTTTTTCAGGAAAAATGCATAATCTGATTTCTTGTTCATTTAGTATTTAATTATTTAGAATGATATCCAGCTCTAAGCTAATGTTATTCTCTAGCCAATGGGGATTTTCCTGTACAATTTATACTTCTATTTTAGGAGGATTAATAATAAGTACTTTGGAAGCAGAAGTTTTGTCCCTGTAGGAAAGGGTCTTTAGGAATTAGACGATTAAATTGAAGGAAATATTGCATGTGAGCTAAAATAAATCCACATGGCTCTCATTACTTTAGCTTGAACTTCTAAAATTTTAATTTACTTTGTTTAATCCAATGATTTGGCAGTTTTCTTTTTGCTTTGTTCCTGTTTGTGTTCACAGCAGAGCTATGTGAACACCATCTAACTCACTCCTTAATGCCCCAGTCCAGTAAGTATAGAAATTAGAGGCATAAACTGATTCATTTTTAGTTCTGTTTCCTAGCCCAAAGCAGATGGAGGGTTAAACATGGATTCTTGCCCTGTTTGTTTCTTCCATAATTGGTATATTTGACCCTAGAGTTGAGAATAGTTTGAGTCACTCAGAAGACTGATACCTTGACCAACAGTTAGTTTTCAGTTTGAGATTTATTTCTCCCTTCCCTGCAGAAAATCACCTCTGTATGATAACTGCTTTCTTCATGCTCCTGATGGACAGCCCCTCTGTACTTGTGATCGAAGAAAAGCTCAGTGGTACCTGGACAAAGGCATTGGAGGTGTGAGATTCAACTGTCATAGTTTATCTATTGCATAAGGGTAATGGCAGGAGTGGGGAGTGAGATGAGTAGGAGGGATGGATAGAAGAAGGCAGAGAGACCTTGAGACAGGTGGGACTGGATAGTTACAACCCACAAATAGTGTTCTCTGCCAGGACACAGCAGAGAACAGTTAAGGTGGAGCTTCTTCCAGGGGTTGGGGTGGGGAGGTGAGGGGATCAAACACTAACGCTTCTTTTCTCTAAGAATTGGTGAGTGAAGAGCCTTTTGTGGTCAAGCTACAGTTTGAACCCGCAGGAAGACCTGAATCCCCAGGAGACTATTACTTGATGGTTAAAGAGAATCTGTGTGTAGTGTGTGGCAAGAGAGACTCCTACATTCGGTGAGTGTGATGTTGGGCTACCTTGATTGTCTGCCTCTGATGGAAATTGCCTTTGTAGCCACACACTGAGCTTTCAGAGGCCTTGGTTGAGTCTGTCCACTTTGGCTGAGAAGCTTGTCCCTAGGGGGCACTACAGTTTCCCCAAGAGCTTCGACACTTTGCCTGGCCTTGCAATAGTGCTCCCTACCCACTCTTGAGCCAGTTTCTGGAATGCAACACTATTCTCAGTAACAGTCTGCCATGGAGAGAGCAGTTGTGTTTTGCTCATTAAGGACTAAAGACCAATTCTGTCAGCAGATGTGTCCTCATAATCCTTCCTTGAGTGGCTCACAAGCTGTCTGATCCTTGGTATTATTGATGGGGTGTCCGTATGACCTGAAGGCTGCTCTGGGCTGTAATACTATTTCATATCAGGGTCCCCACACAGAGAAGGAGAGGCTGCCTACTAGGCCTGAGTGCCCAGACACTTGGGCTTGCTCCCTGGCTTCTGTGGAGGAGTTCACTTTCCTCCTTTCACCCCCTCAAAGTGAGGCAAGTAGTTGTTTCTACCAGGAGTTTTTCCTGAGAGCTTAGTTCTTAGAAAATTATGGTTGAGGGCAGGCCCCGTGGTGCACTCGGGAGAGTGCGGCGCTGGGAGCGCAGCGACGCTCCTGCCACAGGTTCGGATCCTATATAGGACTGGTCGGTGTGCTCACTGGCTGAGCGCGGTGTGGGCGACACCACACCAAGGCTTGTGATCCCCTTACCGGTCACGAAAAAGACAAAAAAAAAAAAAAAGAAAGAAAATTATGGTTGACCTTGGTAAATTAGGGAAATAAAGTCAGGGTAGGGAATTCCTCAGATGAAGGAAATTGGCTTTTTCAGGTCACCAGGCTTCTTCAAAGATTGTTTTCTAGACATCAAAGGTCATTACAGTATCTTTTCATTTCTCTGAGACTTTTCCTTCTGGGAGCACAGCTTTCTCAAAGGTCGTTCTTTTTTATTTTCCTGACTGGTAAGGGGATAGCAACCCTCGGCATGGTGTGGTCTGCACCATGCTCAGCCAGTGAGCGCACCGGCCATCCCTATATAGGATCCGAACCTGCGGCCTCAGCGCTACCAGTGCCGCACTCTCCCAAGTGAGCCACGGGCTGGCCCCTCAAAGGTTGTTCTTAACCTCACCCTATCCTGGCCTCTGTTAAAGCCTGACAGCAGTTGTCTGTACATACTTCAGGAGAGAGGAACCTAAGACACGCATAGGTGGGTAAGGCAGGCAGGTAGGTAGGAACTTAAGGTACAGGTAGGGCTGAGAGTGGAACAGGTAGTATTGTCTTTATGTAATCTGTTGGGTTATGGTGCCCAAGCCTTCTCAGTCATGTTTAGGCACAGATTAGAATCCCAGTAGCCCACCTGTAGCTTCATGTGTACTCCATGTCATATGCTAATGAGCACTGCTTTCTGGGTGGGTGTGCTCCAGGAAGAATGTGATTCCACATGAGTACCGGAAGCACTTTCCCATTGAGATGAAGGACCACAACTCCCATGATGTGCTGCTGCTCTGCACATCCTGCCATGCCATCTCCAACTACTATGACAAGCATTTGAAGCAGCAGCTGGCCAAGGAGTTCCAGGCCCCCTTTGGCTCTGAGGAGGGCTTGCGCCTGCTGGAAGATCCTGAGCGCCGGCAGGTGCGTTCTGGGGCCAGGGCCCTGCTCAACGCAGAGAGCCTGCCGGCTGATCGAAAGGAAGAGCTACTGCAAGCACTCAGAGAATTTTATAACACAGACACGGTCACAGATGAGATGCTGCAGGAAGCTGCCAGCCTAGAAACCAGGTAAAATGTCCAGTTCTGGTCAAAGAAGGGATTGGGGAATAACCCGCTGACATTAACCCTCATTAGTTCATGAGAATGCATGCCAGGGAGAGGACATTGCCACTTAGGTACAGTGCCTAGCCTTACATCTAGCCCATTAAGTGTCTAATGGTGGAAAATGCTGTGGGAGTGGGTTAAAACTCTCTATTTGAGAATTTCCTTTCCATAAGAGACTTGCCTTTCGTGAGGTGTCTATCCTTGACCTATTAAGGTCATATACATACGTCCAGTCATTTTCATGATTAGCATGACAGTTCAAATGCTGTGGAGTTGTGTCTTATACATTCTGTGCAGAGGGAAATCCTAAAATTAGTATATTAGATGAAAATAATAGTGCAGTAATACGCTCAAATCTCTGAAGTTGCCCAGCAAGTACAGTATATATGGTTTTGTGTCTCTGATCTTATATAGGTCTATGAGAATTGCAGCCAGTGGGTGCATGTTTCCTGTCTCACCTGTGCTCCAGGGTGACTGGTCCAGTGAATGGAATGTTGGGCAGAATTACCATTACTATTTAAGTTACTTTTCTCTTTTTTCTTCCTTCCTTGCATTCTCCCTCTTTCCCTTTCAGTACATATTTGAATTCATATGTCGTAACTCAGTGTTCCTAAATGGGAAGTTTATGGTCCTGAGAAAGGGATGGACACATAGCTCAGACGATGAGAACTCTGGGCTACCGTGCATAGTTTGGCTTACCAACTGTCACTTTTTCAACAGTACTAGGGGTTGAAGTAATTGAACTGATAAGTTCACAAAGCCCTGATAGTAATGCTGGTTTCCTATAGTGGTTTTGTTATCAATTTGAAAAAACAAAAATTTTCAGTGTCTACATGAAGTGGAATAAACTATGCCCATTGCCAAAACACAAAACAACAACAACAAAAAACCCCACTTAAATTATAGCAGCAAATATTTACTTATTTATTTTCAAAACCAAAAATGTTTCACTCATGCTACTAATCCTCATAGATATTGCAAATATTTATTTATTTATTTATTTTTATTTTTTTCCTTTTTGTCTTTTTTCGTGTCTGGCAACGGACCGCAACCCTCAGTGTCGCGCCCGTACTGGACCGGGACCGGCAACGGGATCGCAACCCTCGGTGCTGCGCCCGCCCCTCGCTCAGCCAGTGAGTGGGAACCGGTCTGTATGTGGGATCCGAACCCTTGGCGGGAGCAAGAGGCGCACTGTAGCAGTGTGCCACCGGGCCGGCCCCGCAAATATTTATTGAACAGATATTTATATAACCTTTTTCTCCCTCTGCTAGTATAGGGATCCGAACCCTTGTCCTTGGTGTTATCAACACCACGCTCTAACCAACTGAGCTAACCGGCCAGCCTCAGATATTTATAGATATACTGTAACTTGCAGCACCAAGCTAATAAACGTTACATAAATTTCCTTGATTATTTCTTATAACAACCTAATGAGGTAGAGTTTAGATTTGTATCCCCATAACTATTCTGTGAGGTTGTAGAATAGATGTTATTTTCTAAGTTTTATATTAGATATCCTGAGGTTAAAGTTAAGTAACTTGGCAAGTCATATTACAAATTAGTGAAACTGGCTTCTTTAACCAACTCCCAAATGTATTTCCTAAGACAGCTAAACCTCCCCTTTCAGCCACAAGCTTTTCTAACAAATTCATCTTGCTGAATTGGACAGCTGGATGCTAGACTTGGGACTGAAAAGAATAGCAGTTTGGAGATAGGAAAGTTAGTGGAAAGCTTATGAGCTAAGTAATAAAATGTCTGCAAATACCCAGAGGGTACTAACACTGTGAGACTAGTGAGACTGGTGGAGGTCTTGTGGGGGGAGCATTGAGACTGGGGTGTGGATGTAGGGAGAGGAAAGTCTGTGGGGGCAGAGTGCTTCCTTGAGAGAGGTCATTTTTATTCACAGGAGGAAGAAGTACTGTTCACATGGCATCAGAGCAGTTTTTAAGGCCTTTCTGCTTAATTAGTAAGGAGTCAAGGATTCATTTTCGTATTCAGTAGCACCATTTATTTGCTCAATTGAGCAACCATGGTAGCATTATAGCTGAAACACTTCTCATTGATCTGGTTTGGCATTCTTTTCGTGAGAAAGAAGACAGTAAAGAAATGTGCTACCTTGTATTTTACAGTCAGATATTACACTGTGTTATGAAAAACTGGAACATGTGGGCTAATTTAATAGCCTTATATAAATACTGAGTATGGCTCAGAATGAATAACTTAAAAGAAGGGTGAGCTGGTCACTGAGTAACCTTGGAATTAGGTGGGGTTTTTTGTTTTTTGTTTTTGTTTTCTTTTTCTGGCTGGCAGTAAAGGGATTGAACCCTTGACCTTGGTGTTTTCAGCACCACACTGTAACCAACCAAGTTAGCCAACTAGCCTAACCTTGCAATAAATGAAAGAACAACATTCTTCATCCATCATTAGCCAGGCGGTAGGGCCCCTGTAGTGGGGGCTGAGCGTTATACAGTGGCTTTTCCATAAAGTATAGCTCAAAGCTCCCAAATGCCTTTTGTTGGATTGTGAGCCATATGTCCAAAATATAAAAAAAACCAGAGACGAGAAAGAAGATGTTTTGCAAACATTAAAGTAACCAACACTTTAGGAGTCTAGCAACCTCCACATATATCCTTGGCCTACAGCATTTGAAGCTGTCTGTGAGACTGTCCTGTGCTTGTTTCCCTCAGACCCTATGTACTTCGTGTCTTGGCAGGATTTCCAATGAAAACTATGTTCCTCACGGGCTGAAGGTGGTGCAGTGTCACACCCAGGGTGGGCTGCACTCCCTCATGCAGCTGGAGAGCCGCTGGCGTCAGCACTTCCTGGACTCCATGCAGCCCAAGCATCTGCCCCAGCAGTGGTCAGTGGACCACAACCATCAGAAGCTGCTCCGGAAATATGGGGAAGACCTTCCCATCAAGCTATCGTGATAGTTACTTTCTTCCCAGGTTAGGACAGATGGGCAGCTGGAGCCAAGGTTGAAAAGTCACCATCTCCTGTTTTAATACATCATTAATTGTCAAAGCCTAGGTGACACAACTCAGAGTACTAACCTATACTAATCCCAGGATGTTTCTGGTGAAGCAAGGCTGTTGTTTTTAAGGAAGCTTATGGTTTTGAATCTTAATTGGGCAGGGTCAGTATTCTTTTTTCCTCCCTTTTATTTTTGTGGACAAGAGAGAACTTGGCCTTTATTTTTACTCTCCCCCTTCTGCTTTCCCTGTGCAGAGGGAAGATGAAGAATTCTCCCTGAAGTGACTTGTCAAGACTCTCAGAAAAAAATTTTAATACATTTCTTCCTTGTCCAGTATGTTGGTTTATCTCTAACAGGGGCTGTCCAGAATGTCAATCCTGTCAAGTCAGGAAGGGAGAAGAAGTTCTTTCAGAGGTTGGAGAAGTGAACAAGAAGTCAGATTCATTTTCCCAATTCAGCATCATGATTGTAATTTCTTTGGCTTAATGCTGTCCCATGACTTATTTGGTTGGGATGCATCTCATCTGGGTTCTTTCAGTTTATTTCACATACTTGAAAATGTTCCCCTTTACCCATCCAGGACCAAAGCAACAACTTCCTGCCATGTGCTTCCACCCTAACACTGGGGAAATCCTTTTCTGGAAATAAAAGCCTCTAACCTGGGTGGGGCAGAGAGAGCCATAAACACCATCTCCCAACAGAACTTTGGTTATTTGCTCAGCTTTTTCCTTCCTGCTGTCTGTTGCCTGCTTGTTGTCTCCTCCTGCCCAGAACTGCGAGGTTTTTACCTTAATCCCTTTCGGAGGAGAAGATGATCTTTTCTCAGACTCAATATCAGCTCCTGTGAAGGTTAATTCTACGTGTTAACTTGGTTAGATGAAGGAATGCTGAGAAACCTGGTAAAGCTATCTTTTTAGGTGTGTCCATGAAGGTGTTTCCAGCAGAGATTAGTATGAGAGTCTGAGTGGACTGGGTAGGAAAGACCCACCCTTGATGTGGGTGGGAGCCATCCAATATGCTGGGTGTCCAGAGAGAACAAAAGATAGAGGGAAAAGGTGAAGCTCTCTCTGTCTGCTGGAGCTAGGATGCACTCTTCTGTTCGTGGACATCAGAGCTTGCAACTCTTCAGCTTTGGGTTCCGGGACTTATACCAATGACACCATCAGCTTCCCTAGTTTTGAGGCCTTTGGACTTGGACTGAGCTACACTACCAGCATCCAGTTTATAGATGGCTTATTGTGGGACTTTTCTTCACAATTGTCTGAGCTAATTCCCCTAATAAATCCCTCTCATATAATTATAACATATCCTATTGATTCTGTCTCTCTGGAGAACCATGACTAATTCAGCTCCCTTCAGTGTATCATGAGATTTGCAGCACTGACTTCATTTAAGCACTTAGTTCACTCCCAGAGTCATTTGGTCAGGTTGCACTGTGAGGACTTCTCCATCTCCTCTGAAGCCTGGGAGACCGGGATTAATTAATACATAGATGTCCACAAGGGTGGGGTTTCATCTTTCAAAATGTAAGACGACCACTTTGAGTATGAGATCAACTTTTTAGTGATTAGTATTTTTTCTAAAGTATTAGGAAAACTTTCTTATTTTACAAGATCTTAACAAGCTTAAAGAAGAATTTTATGGTCAGAATTCAACAAGAACTCTACTTTGGAATTGTGCCCAAGTTGGTGATGGTTATTCTAACATTGATAAATAAAACTTCTAAGCACAAGGCTCACTGATTGTATATGTAAAGCTTTTCTTCATAACTTTATAAAATTGGTAAGTATCCTTAGGGGAGGAGGTATTTATGTTGTAGGTCCCTGCCCCGCGGCAGTACTGTGGTATGTGTGCATGTATATACCACACACAGTGCACCCTGATGGTCATCTCCAGCAACCCACAAACCCATGGGCACATCCTGTGTTTTGCGCCCCTTCATTCTCATTTGTCCTCAAACAGGCATTTCTGGAATCTAAACCAGAAGTCCTTGAAAACAAATAGTACCAGCCACTTTGGGGAATGTATGCTCAATGTATTAGGTTATTATGGGTCATGTGCCCCTGGCTGTGTTACGTTACCCGGGAGTGGAAGACAGCCTGGTACTTGGCCATGGTAGTAGTCTGGTTTACCACAAGATGGCACTCATACATTTGTTTTTGTATGCATTCATGAGAAATAAGTGACTCACACATGGTTGCTGAACATGATTCATGACTTATGTTTCAGAATTTGCATAGCAGATTTTGAGTCATTTTGATAGCTTTACAAGGGAGTCTTTTTCCTCTGAAACAAGAGAGTAGAGCTCTTTCTTTCTCTTTTTCTCTGATCTTCATGCTAAGAGGTGAGAAACGCTTAAGAGGTTATTTAAGGTACAATGGTTGCTGTGGGAAGAGGAATGGGTTCTCCAGTAGAGCTTCCTGCAAGGCCCAGGAAAATGGACCCAACAGCAAGGTAGGGGAAAAAGCTAGACTGTGTCACCCTAGACCTCTCATCTTTTTTCAAAGAGAGTTACTGTGTAGATTTGAATCTTTTTATTCTCTGAGTCTGTCTCTGAGCCTTCCCCTAAGACTGACAATTGTCATCTTAAATGAGAGACTTTAGACCTATTTTAAAATATTGTATTTTTCTACTGTAAAAGTAATATAAGCTCGTTAGAGAAAAGTCTAAAGGAAGAATAAAAATCATTGTCTTTTCTCCATCTAGAATAGAACTAAACTTTGCTGACATGTTTATGGATTTCCTTTTAGTATTTAAAAAGGCATATAATATGTATAATATTTAAACAAAGTCGAGTGTCATACATATATACAGGTTGATATCCTATTTTTTCCCCCTCGCTTAAAACGGTATCACAGGTAATTTCCTGTGTGTTTAAATCTTTGAAAATAGATTTCTGGTGGTTCTACCTTACTTTAACTATTCGTTCCCACACTGTTGAAAATTTTGGTTGTTTCAGATTCTTTGTTACTGTCAGTGATGCTGTGATGAACTTTCTTTTATATGTATTTTTGACTCTTTTGTATATATACTAACTTTTGTATATATCTTTGCTAATTTCTTTAGGATAGAATCCTAGAAATTGGATTGTGAGGAGGGGGACCCACATTGCTAGAGTGGGTACAGATTGATGGCACCTTTTAGGAATATATATCTAGAGAATGCTTCTCCTTGACCTTTTAGCTCCAAGCATCCCTATGCGTTCACTGGGCTTCCATTGATAGCAGTAAGAGGGGTCTCTCTGAGTGCTCCCTGATCGTTATATCTGTAGGCCCTGAGTCTCTTCTGTGTGTCCTTTCTGTCTCCCATCCTTATTTCCTTATTGCTTCTTTGTAGTCAGTATCTTCTGAGAACACTTAGTGTTTTTTAAAATAAAAATGTAAAAATTTTTTAATTAAAAATAAAATTTTTAAATTTTAAAATAAAGGCCATAAACAGATTTTTTTCCTGAAGATAAGCATTTAGTGATTTGCCATCCTAGAGTGAATGAGGCACAATATTCAGGCATTTGTTGCCACTTACAAGTGCAGCCATAAGTTACTTATTCATATCCATGTCATGGATAGAGATCAGATGACAAAATGTGCTCCGTTGAAATAAAGCCATTTTTAATCCTTCATTTTAGACTCTTAGGAACCCAGTGGGCAGAAAGAGCTTTTGTTCAGCTTCCTGTTCTGCCTGTTAGGGGCCCTAACATTTGACTATAAGTTAAATTCTTAGTTTAGTCTGCCTGAGTTTTACATTCATTCATTTATCTGTCCTTCCTTTGTTTCTTCATTATATCTCATCCTTATGAGAGGTATCATTTTTTCTTTTAAAGGAGATATTTTCTCAGTTTGGTAGTTTACTAATTATTATGTATTTTAAATGAATCCTTTTTTCTGGTCTTTTGTCTTTTCTATTGTAAGGTGGTGCCTCAAATTCCTATTTGTAATTTGAGAATAATAATGTCTTCTGAGAGTTAGGTTGTGCTTGTGGTGTTTATGATTAAGTCTTATAATACAGTCCAGCTGAGGGCTTGACATACACAATCATTTAATCCTCACAGCAAGTATATAGTGATATAAATTGTCAGTATATAAGTAGTTGCCTTCCAAAAATCACTGAAATTTGTGCTTTACATAGTAAATATTTCTGGAAAGTTTATTGAATTACATAATAGTTGCACTGATAATTACAAAAACTAGTGTGAGATAGCACTGATTTAAGAAATGTATAACTTTTTTTTTTTTTTTTTAAAGATGACCGGTAAGGGGATCTTAACCCTTGACTTGGTGTTGTCAGCACCACGCTCAGCCAGTGAGCGAACCGGCCATCCCTATATGGGATCCGAACCCGGGGCCTTGGTGTTATCAGCACCGCACTCTACCGAGTGAGCCACGGGCCGGCCCAACTCTTGATCTTAATAACATAAAAATAATACATAATCTCCCAAATACTTTTATTTATTTATTTATTTATTTATTTAATTTATTTTTTAAAGGATGACTGGTAAGGGGATCTTAACCCTTGACTTGGTGTTGTCAGCACCACGCTCTCCCAAGCGAGCTGACTGGCCATCCCTATGTAAGGATCCAAATCCCTGGCCTTGGTGTTATCAGCACCAAACTTCCCAAGTAAGCCACGGGCTGGCCCCCCAAACACTTTTATTTTGGAACTCGGCTATACTTTTCATGCATTCATCAGTTGCCCCCTAATGCTGGAGCTGTACCTTCTGCCTGTCCCAATCCTGGAGCAGTTTTACATTACATGATGGAGAAGGGCTGACACGCAGCCAAACAGCTCACATGTTCAAAAGCACCAATTCCATCAGCCTGCCAGGAGATGCGTTAGTCACTCCCTTTGTTTGAGGCACCAAGGCCTCTGCTTAAATGCCCACGTCATTTGGGAATGTAGGAAGTACATTAGACCATTGTTTCCTTCTTACCTTAGCTTTGTCTGTGGCCAACTCTGGCTGGAGGCCCCTGGGTCCTGTGGATAACTGAGCCAAAAGGTTCGTCATTTGGGAGATAATCAAGATCTGATTTCCTTTGCATAGGGAATGTCAAAGGACCTCGCTCTTGCATCTGGGGTTGTATCCTCTTCTTGTATGGTACAAACTGCCTTAAAGGTCATTCTCTGCTCTAACTGAAAGTAGGAAGCTAATCTCATATGAACTCCAGGTAAACTCATAGCATTTGCCCTTCTTCTAGCCTACTTTGTTATTAATTCTTTTTTTTTTTTTTTTTCCTTTTTGTCTTTTTTTGTGTCTGGCAACGGACCGCAACCCTCAGTGTCGCGCCTGTACCGGACCGGGACCGGCAACGGGATCGCAACCCTCGGTGTTGCGCCCGCACCTCACTCAGCCAGTGAGCGGGAACCGGTCCGTATGTGGGATCCGAACCCTCGGCGGTAGCGCCACCGTGCTCCCAAGCGGCGCACTGTAGCAGTGCGCCACCGGGCCGGCCCTTTTGTTATTAATTCTTGAATTTTTCTCTTACTGGTTGGGTAACCTGTTGCCTTTCTGCCTGCATAAGCTTCAAACGCTGCTGAATTTAGAATCAGTTTTATTTTATTTATTTATGATGTATGGTCCAGAATATTCCTGAGTTGGAGCTTCTACTTATTTATTTATTTTTTTTAAAAAAAGATGACCGGTAAGGGGATCTCAACCCTTGGCTTGGTGTTGTCAGCTAGTGAGCAAACCGGCCATCCCTATATAGGATCCGAACCCGTGGCCTTGGTGTTATCAGCACCGCACTCTACTGAGTGAGCCACGGGCCGGCCCTGGAGCTTCTACTTATATTCTACTTCTGCTTCCGAAAGATCTTCCTTCTTAGGCTGCAATACGTTGGGGTAGAGTTGGGATTCTGACTGTTCAGGCCACCAGGGTATCTATTAAGTCCTGGATAAGAATCAGAATTTGAGCTTAGTAAGCTAAGGGCTGAAAAAGAAATGGGAGATTGAAACATGGGTTGTTTTAAAGGAGGTATGTTTACTTGGTTGGTCTGGGTGGCGTGAGGGTCTCGTTCGTGGATTTAACTTCATATTTTGCTTTTTCCTGTACCCAGTCTTGTCATGTGTTGGAGGATCAGAGAAAATGGGTTGGTGTCCTGGGTACTGGTTCCAGCCATCAGCTATGTATCTTTGACCCCATGTCTTTTATTTTTTTATTTTAAAAAAATTTGTTTTGGTGGCTGGCCAGAATGGGGAACTGAACCCTTGTCCTTGGTGTTACAAGGCTGTGCTCTAATTGGCCAGCCCATGCTGTGTATTTTTGGACACTGAACTTTTCTGGACTCCTTTTTGTGCCTATTATAACTAGAGGTTTGAATTAGATGTGCTGTAAGGGCCCTCCTAGCTGTAGCACTCTGTAATACATCCCACTGTTTCTTTATGTGGTACTTTCCCTTGCGTACTATGTACCTTCTGCTTCATTGCACACTTTTATCCTGTCCTCAGCCCTGGGAATGGAAACTGCATGGAAAGAAGGGTAGTGAGGGAGGTAAGATGCCATGCCATGTCCTCCTGGCCTCATTGACTAGGGAGAAGCTTGCTCCCTCTATCTGGTACTCCACCTGGGGTCAAAATACCTTCTCAAAAGAGATGTGCTTTGTGTGGCTCTAGGGAACTCACATTTCCACTCAGTCCACTATTTAAACATAAAGAGAGAAGGGAAATCTTTATCTTTAACCATGGGGCCAGTGCTGTAAGGTTTAGTAAAAGATAAATGTAGAGTAGAAATATGGCAAGCATGCCACATGTTGTAGATGGGAGGATATTGAGTGGAAAAAACCTTCTCATTTTAAGGATAAGAAAAATTAAAGATATGTCATAGAGACAGAATTGAATAGAATTGGGTACTTTAAATGGGAAACATTAAACCAATAAGTAAAAATATTCTTTTTTTATGTTGTCGTGACTGCCTGAGAAAATTTGAGGCATCCACAGTGTTAACACATTGTTATCCATTTGTGAGTTCTAAGACATGATTAACTCACAGGAATACTGGGAAGAGTCTCTGGAACCTGTGTCTTGTATAGCCATCACTTGCCTTGGACTCTGTCCTGCTACCTTTGCCTTTGCCTGGGCGTCAGATGGATAGACATATGCAATATGTGAAGTTTACATTTTATAAGCTGCTGAAAGATGTCTCTCTATATAGTCATTTCCTATGGCATGGGAGAAGATATATTTTCTACTCCATCCTTGTGCTTAGTTTCAGTCCCAAAGAGAGTTTATTGGCTTTTCTTTGGGTAACACAGATTTGTACCAAGTATGCTGAACTTGGAGCCCTTTTCATAATAATCACCTCGGTTAGACACGAGCTCCAACTTTCTACCAAATTGGGTCTTTTATTTTTTTTCTCATTCCAGAAAAAGTGACCAGATAGCCAAAAAAGCTCAAATACATTTCTCTGCCCTCTCCTTGATGGACCCTAACTTAATCTAAAATTCTGACATCTTTTGTTATATCCCATAGAGCCAACTAAGGTCCCAGTCAGCTGGCTTAATTCCTTTTTAATCAAGATATGTACGTTTGGCCCTGGAGGTTTGGTAAGTCTGAGCTGTAGCACATATGGCTTCGTCCGAGTTCTTGGGATACAATGAGCAGGACTAAAACTGGCTCAGAAAAGGAATAGATGATGACTTGGGGTTAGTTTTTCTTTTTTAAGTGTTATACAAGTGCAGAGCAGTTGGCTGCTATCCCCCTCTCAAACCATCAGCAGAGCTTGACCTTGGCCAAGATTTTTGCTTCATCCTCTCGGCATTTCAGCATAGAGTTGCGTTTCAGGCATGGAATGCTTAACCAAAAGCACATGCTATAGTGGTGGTTTCCAAAGAGCAAGTTTTTGCAAAAAGTCCACATAGTATTGTTTTCTCAAAACAATAGCTTTCTCTGAATGACCAACCCAACAAACCTCTAAATGGTAGGTTTTTGGCTTATTTGTACACCAGGGCTGTAATTTTTTTGTTGCTGTTAACAATACTTTATTGAAGTGTGGTATAATTAACATACAACAAAGTGGACAGATCTTAAGATTACAGCTTGATGAATTTCAACAAATGTATGCACCCACATAACCATCAAGGGCTGGGGTTTTTAATAGTACGTGAAAGACCTATACTGATGATGTACATTTTGAGATTGGAAGATTGTACATTCATCAGGCTGAGTAAATTACTGTAAAACAGTAAGTCCAGGTCAAAATGTGATGACAATTTGGTAGTCTCATCCAGGCAATTTGCCCTTTTGTCATATCTAGTGGACTTGGTTACTGCAAATCTTCATGGTTTGTTCTTAATAGATTTTTTAAAAAGAGGTAATATGTGCACATAGTACAAAAAATTTTTTTTAAGTATAATGAGAAGGAAATCTACCCAGTCCTTCCCCTTTTTTGAGGGTAATCAATGTTGCTATTGCTTGTGCACTGTGCATTCTTCAGAGAGATTGTATGTGTGTGTGGTTTTAAGTCCCAGGTTTCTTCTTTGGTGGTTAACCAAGAATATGTCTCTCCACCCCTTCATACTCCAGGCCCTAGTCTAGGGCATTTATGCAGAAACTTTTTGGATCCTGCAGCCTCAGGAGAAAGTTCATCCTCTATATCTGTCATTTGGCTCAAAAGCAGGATTGGCCATGAGTTGATAATTGTTGAAGCTGGGTTTATTATATTGGGCTCTCTACTCTTTCATATGTATTTGAACATTTCCATTGAATATTTTTAAAAATTCATATTTCCTTAGCAGTAGCTCTTGAAACACAATCATCTGCTAAATTTTTTGTATGTTTTAAATTAATGATTAATTGCAACCTAAAAGCAAACTATAGGAGATTCTGTAGACAGACCCCCGCCCCCCCAGTCCAAATCAGACATTTAGAATTCCAAATTTACAAACATGAACTGGGATGATTATTCACTTTCATAAGCCATCCTTCTCTTTAAACAGGATTGACTTCAAATTTATTTTGAAAAACCAACTTCTCTGGCAGGCAAAATTTGATCTGAAGGAAGTCACCGAATCTTTCCCAGTGGAAGTGGATACTACAAGCAGCCTTTGGGACTGTGTTCAATATGTTAGGAGTTTAGTGGCCTGGCAGCTTGGGGGCAGGTGGTAGGGAAGGAGGGGGTCATTCAAGGTGGGGCTGGGATCTTCATGGTCTCAGCCTTATGGTCCCTGCAGGGTCCTAATGCTGGGACAGTTCTCTCAGCCTTTGGCTCCAGCCTTTTCTGGGCAGGGAAACAAGGCAAAATGCCTGGTATGTTTTAAATTGAGTCTGCTTGCTGCAGCCAGTAACCCCAACAGCTTGGAAGGTGAGTGACCCTTGCCAAGATTTATGTTGCTCCTTTCTTCCTGCCTCCAGTTTCTTGAATACTGACCACCCCAACTCTTCCTGCCCTTCTCTTCACTGACCTAAATCCACTAATGTTAACCATCCTCTTGCTGCTCTCTGGATGGTTTCTCTTTAGGCCTTTCTGCTTTTAGTATTTATTACACTTTTATTGGTTTTCACTCTCTGCTTTTGTTTCCCTGGAGCTGTTCTTCCTCATGCTCTCTTTTTGTCTCTTGGAATCTGTTCATGTCCATTCTACCAAGTGCACATCTCTATCTGCTGCTTCTTGACGTCATGCCTTCTTGACGGTCCCCTTGCCCCCACCTGGGCTTGTGTGCAGTTGGGCTAAGCAAGAGAGGCACAGTGTTAGACACTGGGGCTAGCAGTGTGAGGTCAGCATTCAGTGCTCCAGCACAGCCAGGTAGCTGGGGTGAGCATGAGCAGCATGCGGAGCCATGTTCAGAAGGTTCCTTCTAGCATAGAGAGCCTGAGGACTTCAGAGGATCAATGTGGCCTCTTCCCACCCTATCCACAGAGACCACTTACAGGACCTAAGACCAATTTTAAGCATATTTTAACTTTGATCTCTGGATCTCCAAAAAGAGGTACTACAAAGGAAGGAAATTAATATTTTTATTTACTAATGAGAGATTGACTATGTAGATCCTGGAAAGAAGTAGGGTGTGGGGAATGTGAATAGAAGGTAGAGGAATCCACCTTGAGCAATCTCAGTTGTGGGGCAGGTGACAGTTCCAGACTGGGAAATGGATCTCAGCGATGGTAGCTGTTTCTTGGCAGTGCAGCAATGCACTAGGTAAGCCAAAGGAGAGGGAATCAGAGAACTCAGAGGAGGGGCAGAGGGAAGTAGAGGACACAAATGATGGGCTAGCACTTGTCTAAGGTTACAATCAGAAAAGGAGGCAGAAGAGGAAGGCCAGGTGGAGGCTAGATGTTGTGAGTGAAAGCTTATAAGGAGCTGGCATTAGGGGACCCTGCCAGAGGTGGCATAGCCCAGCTCTGCCAGTGGAAGCAAGCAGTGTGGGGATGAGGCCAGGAGAAAAGGGATCCCTGAAGGCCCTTTCTCTCCATGTATCTAGCCCTTTTGATCTTTTTCTTTAATGGTTCTGTCCTCATGTTATATGAGAAGCAGAAAGCAAAAGAAAAGGTAGTGTGTCTTTTACAGGGAATGGAAAGGTCTGGAGAATTTAAGGCTGGATGCACTTCCCCCTTTGCTGAGTTCTTAGGCCTCTTTGCCCATCTGGTTGCTGGAGCGAAGAGAGCCAGCCCCTTACTGAAACACCCTGAATGGGGTTCCTGTATATAGCCTGCTAGCCCAGAAGAGTGCCAGTGGCAAGGGTAGCAGCAAGGGTGTGCACTCACAGAACCCCTCCAGGCCCGTGGGGCAGCCCCGCTGGAGAGCTGGGGTTTGCCTTAGGCTGGGCCCAGACTGAAGGGCAGCTTCCATTGTGACTCCAGCTCTATCACTGGGCTCCTCTTCCCCTAGGAACTTAACTGCAGAGAAGCTTGTGGTAGAAGAAAGAGGAAAGAACTTTTCTCTTGCTTAAAAAGTATTTTAGGTGAAGAGGTAACAAATGCACATGGCAAGAAATTCAAAAGGTACAAAAGGATAAACAAGGGCCGGCCCGTGGCTCACTCGGGAGAGTGTGGTGCTGATAACACCAAGGCCCCGGGTTCGGATCCCATATAGGGATGGCCGGTTTGCTCACTGGCTGAGCATGGTGGTGACAACACCAAGTCAAGGGTTAAGATCCCCTTACCGGTCATCTTTAAAAAAAAAAAAAAAGGATAAACAATGAAAGTCTCTCTCCCACTCCTGTTCTCTGCAAGTCCCCCTCCTCAGAGGTGTCCTGTGTGCCAATTTTTGTACATTCTTGCAGTTACTCCTTTTTAGGTCTGCTGTGTTCCAGAAGTTTTCAGATTCTTGATAGATTCTGCCATTAACTAGCTCGTAATAACTTCGTATAGCATACATTATACGAAGTTATACGAAGTGCGGTGCTAATAACACCAAGGCCCCGGGTTCGGATCCCATATAGGGATGGCCGGTTTGCTCACTGGCTGAGCATGGTGGTGACAACACCAAGTCAAGGGTTAAGATCCCCTTACCGGTCATCTTTAAAAAAAAAAAAAAAGGATAAACAATGAAAGTCTCTCTCCCACTCCTGTTCTCTGCAAGTCCCCCTCCTCAGAGGTGTCCTGTGTGCCAATTTTTGTACATTCTTGCAGTTACTCCTTTTTAGGTCTGCTGTGTTCCAGAAGTTTTCAGATTCTTGATCATGTGGAATATTTTAATCATTTGGATGTATATGTGCGTTTGTAATATATAGGGGGGATCAAATGAAAATAAAATTGTATCCCAGTTTATTGCCAATAATTCTTGCTGGGGCAGGGAATGGTTTACAATATTAAAATAAGTAAATAGAACTCTAAAATGCTAGCACTAGAAAAGTAACTCTTCCAGGGTTACCAGACTAGCTGATGACATACCTAGGACTAAATTCCAGGTTTCCCACCTCCCAAACATCCCAATTCCCAAAGAACTTACTGAATGCTCCATGTTTCGGTAGTGACCTTTGTAAAGATATGTGCTTCAGAGATGGAAGGAAAGACAAATGATTAGACATGTATTGAGAAGTTTCCTCCAGTGGACACAAACATGGGGAAAGAAATCAATTATTCCAGGAAAGACGTGAAGTCAAATTCCAATAGAAAAATAGACTGTATGTGTGCACCCCTCGCCCTCCCACAGGCATTGGCAGAAGACAGAGATGACAGTCAGCAAAGTCTGTTGTCTGTCCTGCTGGGCTCCAGGCAGAGGCCGTGGGAGGTACAGCAGTGCCACCCCTCTGCTGAAGAACCTGCAGCCCTTGGACCTACTGTCACTGGGCTGGAGGCAGAGGCAGGTATTTTCTTGTTGGGCAGGAAGGAGAAATGTCAACCTAGACTACACTAAGAGGACAACCCATGCATGGACACAGGGGCAGGGGTGTCAGGGGAGAAAGGATGATGTGGGGAGGATGTGCCTGGCCATGCCACCACGGAGCTTTGCCACCAAAAAGCCAGGATAGACAGCCCCAACTGTTTACCACCTTCTACCAGGAGGAAATCCCCCAAGATTTTTTTTTTTTTTTTTTTTTAAAAGATGACCGGTAAGGGGATCCTAACCCCTGACTTGGTGTTGTCAGCACCACGCTCAGCCAGCGAGCGAACCGGCCATCCCCACGTGGGATCCGAACCCGGGGCCTTGGTGTTGTCAGCACCGCACTCTACCGAGTGAGCCACGGGCTGGCCCACCCCCAAGATTTATATGCTGATAAAATGGCAGGATGATTTAAAAAAATTCTCTCTGCTCTGGCACCAGCTTCAGACACCGTGAACAATTTCAGTGTCCAAGCCAGACTGATGGGCCTTTTGATGACGTCAGAGGGTGGCTTCATTGAGAGGAGACATGTACGACTGTAAACACTGGCTGTAAAAACCTTGGGTTGCTTTGAAGTGGTAAATTTCCAGGCAATCTGGATCTGATGTTACACGCCTCCTGCATTAACAGCTTTTTCTTCCTGTTCAATTATTTTGACTGGTAAGGGAGTAGAAATTATACTTCAAAATATATCGATGGATATTTTCAGCCTAGCTGAGTGCTTCATAATATATACCAATCCCAATAATATTCCTTTAATTTCTGCTTCCCAAGTTCACAAGGAAAATGGAGATATCAATTATAGGCACCATTAGACCTAAGGAAATGCAGGACCAGGATCACAGGTCTCTTTTCAATTCAAATTCCCTCTATTCTTATTGCCTGGCCTCTTTGATTTTGAGCCAGATTTTGTTCAAGCCCTTGGACTAGGGGTCCATCCTGATATGTACTGGATGATGAGGTCCTTGATAAATAAATGAATATTCCTAAGAGACTGGGTCCAGGGGCTTGAATCAAGACTATCTGACAGGCAGAAAGAAATGCTAGTTCTCTATCTCTTCATCTTCACACAAGGAATCCAGAATCCCTAATCTCTGACGCAGATGGCCTCTCCCCCATGCCTAGGTACTGGGTACATGTGCAGCCACCCAGCAATGCCTTTGCACCAATTGTTTCCGGTTTTCTCATCTCTACCTGATTGGCCCATCCACTCTTCCTGAGCTCCAGACCTGGATTTATAGATGTCTACTGGACTGACCAGAGAGAACTCAAGTTCAGTTGAATATGCCTTTCAAATCCGTTCCTTGTCACGTATTCCCCATTTCAGTGAATGGTTACCTTACACCAAAGCGCTTGTCTCCTAAGCAAGAAATTTACATGTTATTCTCAAATCCTTTTTCTCAAGTGCACCTCCAACCAATCACCAAATCCATTGAGTCTACCCTCTTTCTCTCCTGCTTCAGTGTTACTGCCCTAATCCAAGCTGGCGGCATTGCTTGCTTGGACAATGGCAATATTATTGTGATTTCCTGCCACTAGTACTCAGCCTCCTTTAAAATTTATAACTGGTCATATCACTCTGTTTTAAAATTGTGGATGGTTATCCTTGGTTTACCAGAGCAAAGTCCAAATTTCATACAAAGGCATAGAAGACATCTGGTCCATGCCTACCCTTCTAGCCTTATTACCAACACCATGCCCTACCCCATAAACACCAAACCTCTTGCCATTTCCTGTGCTCCCGTGCACTTATACATCTTAGTGGCTTTTATTTGTCCCTCTTTTCCCAGGATGCCCTTCCAGGTCTTGTCCACCTGCTTATCCTTTAAGCCTCACCTCTCAAATGACTTCTGACTTGTAAGGATGCCCCTCTGTGCTTCTGTAGAGCTCTAGTATATCATCTTGTGGTGATTTATGTATATTTCCCCACTGTCAATTACAGGAATCCTTAGAGGCTGGGAGCAGATTTTGTTCATTTTTCTCCCCAGTACTTAGAAGTTCCTAGCATGGCAGGTATTCAAGAAAAAAAGGAAAGGAAGGGAATGGAAATACCACCCCGATGGACAAACAGGCACTGGCTTTACAGTCTGAATGGGCTACTCAGGATTTTCATGGGACAGAAGGGGGAGTAGCAGCAGCCTGCTACCCTAGATATTCATTCATTCACTTACTCTGCGCAGATATTTAGTGATGCCCTACACTGCTAGAAACTCATGATACCCCAAAGAAGTTTGCCAGGTATGGCTTAGAGGAACTCACATTCAATGGGGAGAGACAGGCATGTGGTAGGCACTGGCCTGGCATCTTGGTGGGCCATCTGGTTTGCTCTGAGGAACTTTGCCCTCAGCTCTGCAGAGGCTGTGGAGAAGTGGAAGGGGCAAAGGAGAAGGTGGTGGAGATGGGAAAGTCAGAGGGCCTTGGAAAGGGCTCTGCCCCTGGGACCAATTCTGCTGAGCTGATAGCTTTATTTATGAATTTCTCATTTGCACAAATTTCTTGCTGTTAATAAAAAGCATTTGACACATTTCTAATTAGCCTGCAGCCTCTGCAATCCTATTATCCCCAAATGCAACAGCTGGGCCATTTCATGATCAGTAATAACATTTGTAGTTCTGCAGTTGTCCACCAGAATCTGGACCATTCCTTCTCTGACTTCTTTTTTTTTTTTTTGTCTTTTTTCGTGTCCGGCAACGGATCGCAACCCTCAGTGTCGCGCCCGTACCGGACCGGGACCGGCAACGGGATCGCAACCCTCAGTGTTGCACCCGCACCTCGCTCAGCCAGTGAGCGGGAACCGGTCTGTCTGTGGGATCCGAACCCTCGGCGGGAGCACCACCGCACTCCCAAGCGGTGCACTGTAGCAGTGCGCCACCGGGCCGGCCCCTTCTCTGACTTCTGATGGAACCACAAAGGGCTTTCTCACTCATCCTGGGGCAGCAGGGTTCAGCCTGTGACCCCACCCCATGATTGGGAGAGGAGAGTGCTGTCAGGGGACTCATCACACTAGCTCACCCTGACCCTAGATGAGTTGCCCCCTTTCTCTGGGCTGTAGACTTGCCCCTGTCTGTCAAGTGCTTAAGAGAGAAGGGCATGTTTCATAGAGCTACCCTACCTTGTTTCCTCCCTCTTTCTCTCCTCCCCCTTCCTTCTGTCAACAAATATCTAATGAGCATGTAGTATATACCCCTACTATAAGCAGTATTCTAAGCACTGTGAAAACAGTGGTGAACAAAACATGTAAGTACTCCCCTCATGGAGCTTACACTTTAGTGGCAGAAACTAATAAACAAAAAGCCAGGATTATCAGACAAATAGGAGGATGATTGATAAGAAGACTGTTTCTTTCAAAGAGCCAGATCCTCTCCATCTATAATGGTTTATAGAACCTTATACATACCTTTTCCTTAGAGACAATTGGTGCATTAAGTGTGGTCAGCTGGCAGTGGGTAGCACATGCACTGCTTGATGGCCGGAGACGTCTGTAGGCATCAGTATCTTCATCGGTAAAATGGGATGATGGAGCCTTCCTCACAGCGTCGTTGTGAGTATTCTGAGATCATGTACGGGCATAGTGCCTGTTATGTGGTAACATATGTTCTGTTCGAAATTCCTGCCTTCTTTCCTGCTTAGGACAAGGGGAGGGGCCCAATCAGGTCTCCTCACCCACCTTCCGGGACCCTGCTGCAGCTGCACACAGGACAAGAGGATTCTGAGCTGGCCCAGCATCCTGAGGGTAACCAGCATAGAGAGGTCATTCTTGGCAGCAATGTGAGCAACCCCCTACATGTTCCCTGGGCAGACCCTTCAGGAGTAGCAGTGCCTGTGGGAATGGGCCTCCAGGAGACTGGGTGGTTACTGAGCACTGGACTTTACGTGCTTTATTTCATCCTACTTTCTCAACAAGTTAAGGGTTTCAATGCCCTCATTTTACAGTTGAGGAAACTGATGTTAGGAATTTGCCCACGCTGCTCTTCTAACATGTGACAGAGTCAACACTGGAACTCAGGTTGATTCCAGAACCAGGGTCTTACACTGAGCTCTACCCTTTCTCCCCTCCGTATCCACTCCCCTAAATCCCCACACCAAATGCACAGGGGGCAGAGAGCTCCAGGGGCATGTGGCACTTTGCCCAGCTTACCCTGAGTGCTGGCTTTGACAGCTTTAAAAGAGGTGAACTGTGCCTGAGAGAAATTCTGAAAGGGAGAAAATGCCCAAAGAACTAGGAGTTCAAATGGCAAAGTTGGAGAAAGCCCGGAGGACATCTCTCCATATTTCTTCTTTTACAGAGGAGAAAATGGAGGCCAAGGGTGGGAAGCGAGGTCCCTCCATACAGAACCTCTGACTACCTGCAGACTGCCCAGTGGCCTCAGAAGCCCTACACTCGTGCCCAGACACAGGCATTGAAAATGGCCCAGCTCCACCTGCTGTATAAGTCCAGGCAGGTTGAGAAGCTTCACTAAGCCTCAGTGTCCTCACCTGAGGTAGGGATGATAATCCTCAACTCAGCTCAGGGCTGTGGGAGCTTCAGAGATAATATATGTGAAATGCTGGTACACTGGCTGGCACATGGTAAGCATTGAGTAAATAAACTGTAGCTATTATGATTAGTCTTGTTTCCAAAGTTCAGTGAATATTAGGAAAAAGCAAGTCTCTTAGCTTTGATTCTGTGGTTCTGCTGGAATCCATTCCTAGGACCAGAGAGGAAACCACTCATTGTCATCCCTGATCATTAAAATCTATTTCAGGGAAGGTTAGGCTCAGTTCTTCTCTCATTTGGGATTAGAATCTGGAAGAAAGACCATAGGCTGTAGCTGAGGAGGCAGCTCCTAGTCCCCAGCTCTGCAGAGTGCCTGTGACTTGAAGCACATCACTCAAACTGTCTGTGTTAAAAATCTGTCTAATGATTATGGTAATTACCTGCCCCTTTATCACCCCTCCCCATCCCTCAAGGAAGTTTACCCATCTGAGGAGGGGCTGTTTGTGAAGTCTAACACCTTCTAGAGAGGCTACTTTCCTGTGGGGGTTTTCTGGTGGTGGGTAGGGAAGCCTTCTCTTAGGGAGTGACAATTTGGTGCTGATGTGTTCATCCTCACCACTGAACCCTGGGGAGTAAGTGGTGAGACTTGTAGAAACCCTGCCAAATTTCAGCTCCTTCCTCCTCCTCAAGGAGTCAACAGAAATCCCATCAGCCTGATTTCAGCTTGGCATGGTCCAGCTTCATTCCCCATTCCAAGAGGTGAGTTTGGTGACTGTCATCAGGAGTTGTTTTGAGGTATTCAGATCCCACATCCTTTCTCCTGGTTCTCTCCAGACTGAAGGCAAATAGACATGTATAAACCAGGCAGCTATGGCAACAGAGGGCTATTTCCCCAGTTTCCACCTGGCTGACCTCTTGAGAGCCTGTGTGAAAATGGGGGCACCAGGAGGGCAGTTCCCTTAAATTCTGTCTTGGTTGACTGGAGATGCCTGTGGAGCCCAATTCCTAAAGAGCAAAGTCTTTCCTGGCCTCCCACAGTGACATGACCACTGGATCTGCCCCACAATTCCTGCAGAAACCATGCAGTAGCTTGACAGTGGTTTTCTCCATCTAGGCAAATGAACCCTGGCCCTTAGCGCAGTCTGATTAAACTCCCCAGGCAAGAGAGACCTGGGAGAGCAAGGCTGGACCGCTGCCCCTATTGTTTATGACTGCCACACAGCTCATGCCTCAGACTCCCTGCTGCCTTTATAGACCCTTTTTGAGACTCTTTTTTGTGCATTCTCTTTTTTCTCCTGTCACATTCCTGGTTGGGCCATTTTTGGACTTATCTAGGTGTTTTCATGATTAGTCTTCTGAGTGAGGGTGTTGTAGTTGCAGTGATGACCCTCAGTTTTCTGCAGAAAAAAACCAATTAGGGTCTTCTTCACTTCACTTCACCAGAAATGCATTGCACATCTACCATGCACACAGTTCAGTCCCGAGTGCTGGGGAAATGGAGAAAAGCCATCTTATTTCACTTCGGTGCCTTAGAGTGGTGCTGATGGGTGGTTGTGGGAGAGCATGATGCTATGACCTCACTGTTTGCCTGGTTCCCCAGGTGGCTTCGTTTGGAGGCCTGACCCTATCTGGGTCTTCAGAGGAGCCACAGTGTCCAACAGCACCAGCAGGAGGCAAAATCCCTGCCTACTCTGCCCCTGGCATTCAAGGACATCCTGAGTCCAGACTTGCCCAGCCTGGCCAACCTCAACTCCCATCAAATCCTTTCCAGCATCCTGGGGACCTGGCAATGCCAGGCAGCTCTCATCCTTGAACATACTAAGTACTTCCATCCTCCTGATCTTTGCTCTGGCTATTCATGCAGCCAGCACGCTGCTTTCCCCTACCCCTTACCTGCCTCTTAAGGATGTATTCAAAGGATTTATCCCCTTTCTCTGAGAAGCCTTCCTAAAGACCACCTTGCGATAAATTATTCCTTCCTCCGAGATCCCTACTTCGCTGTTATTTGTTGAGTGTTTTGCTCTGTGCCCTACCCTGTACTGGTTTCCTAGAACTAATCTAGCCCACCTTATTTTCTGCCTGGACCAAGAGTAGTTCATGCCTGATTCTCAACGACTCCAGGGCTGGGGCTCATGTCTGTGTCCTTGTCTCTTACCATGTGTTTTGCACTTTGTCGGAAGTGTCAAATGGAGAGATGGCTTCTAGACTTGGCTCTGCCCACTAACTAGCCGTGTGGCCTCGGGAGAATTGTCCGGGTCTCTCTTAGCCTCCCTTCTTTCTGATGAAATGGTGATGATGACGATATCTCCGGGTTGTCCAGGGGACAAAGAGGCGGGGTGGAGGGAAGTGTCATGAAAACTGGGAGCCCCAGGCCAGTGAAAGGTGTGGAGTGGTTGTACCCCTAGTCTCCTTGTACCGGCTGTGAGGTAGCGTCGCCTCCGCTTCGCTCTCCCCGAATGTCAAGTGCACCAGCTTCCAATCCCTCCTCGGGGCGGGCCCTCGGGCGGCTCCAAATCCTAGGCTGCGGAGGATTCCCGTGCAAACTCGGACTCTCCTCCCCCCACAGCCGCCCCTTCCTAAGGACTCGCCGAACAAACCTTGAACACCGCGCCACAGCGCAGTTCGGAGCGCAGCCCGCAACCGCAGCTCCGCGGCGCGGGCCCAGGCCGGGGGTCGCGCGTCTCCTGTGGGTGACTCAGGGCCGCTAGGTCCGGGGGTGGGTGTGAGTAGGCTGGACCGACCAGGGCCGCGCGGGGGCAGCCGCCGGGCGCTTGGTCGCCGAGCGGTGGGAACCGAGGCTAGCTCTGGCCCGTCGCCATTCCGCCGCGGGTGTCTGTCTCGCCGGGTTCTCAGGCTCGGGAGGAAGGCCCGAGCCGCTTCCCGCCCGGCGCGCTCCTGTCCCGGTGGGCAGCGGCCCC